>NW_026558422.1:0-205215 GCF_026930045.1 Uloborus diversus
CTAAAATTCTTGCATCCAATATTCTAATAATGTTATGGCTCTGAAACTTTTTAAGGAAATAATATAAACACCTTACCTTCATTTACAGCGAAAACGGTAATGTTATGTTCTTTCACTGATTTATAATGAATTTTTTTTCAATGAGTTGAAATAAAAATTTTCAATAATTTTCACTCGATCCGAAATGAATGCCACGGTTGGCTCTTTGCCAATAATGCTTAGACAAGTGATAAGTAAACATGTTCGATGCGAATTGCTGTTTTCCTTTGAAGATATGTAATTAAGTGCACTGTTCGAGGGGGGAAAAGAGCAAAAAGCGGTTAAAAAAATCCTAGTATTCTGTACAAAACACTAATTTGAAACCAAAAAAATAATCAATTTTATTCTTTTCGTTTGGTTTCAATTATTAAAACCCTGAGTTAATCATGCACAAAAAGAATTAAAGACAAGGGCTTCGGGGTTACAAAGAACCTTTTTTCTATTGAAATAAATAAATAAATAAATAAATGAACTAGGATATTATAATTGCAAAAACACTCGAAAATGGATATTCAAAAGCTCTTTGTTTTTGAATTGTATATATTGTACTCGTACCTTGGGTCGATCCTTAGTTTTACATCGTGTGATGTGTCTCGCTAAAAATTGTACGAACAAATTTGGAACTAAAATTTTATATAACTTTAATTTCACAATGAGTAGGTAAAATGCCTTAAATATGGATAGCTCGCTAGCGTAGGAACGTTAGGAGACAATTATAATTGTCTCCTAACGCTAGCAAGTGTATGTGTGGGGGGGGTGGTATTTCCCTCATTTTGCTACGTATAAGGGGGAAAGACCCCCTCCCCCGGCACATTATTTGCAGCAATGAGCTGAAAAAATATAAATATTTATTTATTTTATCTAAAATCTATCTCAATTTTAAGGAAGAGCAAATTTTCTTAGCGAGATCACAAAATAATTTAATTTATTAACTCATTAACGTACATGAGAAAATTAACATAACTGAACGCAAACACATGTTTTAGGGGTGCAGTGAATCTCTTTAGCGTTGCATAAAGGTAAGCGTTTTCGAAATTAATTGGATGATTCTCATTCCATAACTTACGTCTTTACACATTGATGAAGCGGTTTCTCATAACCATGAAACTCGTGTCTGAAATTTTATTGTTGTTTGTGCGCTCAAATATGTCGATCTTTTCATTCAGTAGTACTTGTGATAACTTTTTTGCAAATTTATTAAATCTTTGTAGGTAAATTCAGTTTAAAATCATGACTTGTCACAAAAAGATCGGATTATGCACTTTTTTTTAAAAAAATCATTTAAAAAAAGGGCAGTTGTAGGCGGAAGATTTTTTTGCTGAAATTAGCACTAGAGACTTTGCCAAATACGATGCAACTTTCAAAACAGCCCGACCAAGCCCGGCACCCACTTAAAAAGCTTTCTCTAGTTATAAATTAAGGCGAAAAGCCTTTAAAAATCTCACGTACCAAGTTTTCTTTATTTTTTTCACTAAAAGAGAATAAAAATATTTACTTTGATTTATAATTAGCACTAAGCCCTGACATTTCTTTATACCGTAAAATTGGTTTGGCTCAATTCCATTCATTTAGAAAGCCACAAAAAAATCTACATTGGAACGTAATAATTAAGCTGAAACGTAACAAAAAAAGCGAAAATTCTTATAGAAATCTCATTTTTCACTGAGGCTATGAGCAATTGTATGTGACTCAAGTTTCCAAAACAGGTGCCGATCGATGCACCAGTTAGTCAACTATCATGGAATAAATTTTCATAAAAATCGGGTAAATTTTTAATTTTGGACTTTTGGCCAGGATTTTCAGTCAAATACTCCACTGTGCGGCGCACCGGGCATTTGCCCAAATGCCCGCGTAGCCCGTTCGACCATGCCTCTGGCTTGGGGGTGCTGGACCAGGGATTGCTCGGCTTGTGGTCTGCTATAAAAAATCAGAGTTGTCTTCGGGTCCCATCTAACTGTTTAAACAACAAACAGTTTGTAGGTACAGGGGAGCCTGGAGTGAAAAGTGAAAAGTCTGCACTGGTAAGTTTATTTACAAACTTACCAACAGACTGGACTTAATGCCTAGAGTCTCAAGGGATTCTAATGATGTTCATCATCCACTCTCGACGCTCGAGTCTTGTTTGACTCACCCTGTAGTGTTGTTTTTCTGAAGTTTCTTTTGTTTTAATTACGTAATAAATTATGTATCATGTAATTGCAACACATTCTCTTTTTTTAAGGGACTGTACTATAACCAATTGAAGCTAACTTTTATCTCCATGAAAATACAGCGTCAATGAAATGAAACGAAATGAGAAGATTTCATTTAAATTATTCTTGTTTTCCCAAGCTGTCTGAATAGAATTTACCGCAGCAGACGTATTTACAAATTTCAAAATTTGTTGTAGCAATCTTTTTTAGAAGGAAAAGCTTAATGTTTCTAATGCTTATTAATTAAAAGAGTGATATAATGTTCAGAACCAAAAAATTAGCTGAGCATATACGAAAGTTTGATGCATATCCTAAAACATTAGAAGATTTTCGAATTAAAACATTTTCCGGCGCGGCTGGTTTGTGTTTCATTTCTTGTCAAATATATCTTTCACTTCGTATGCTTTTAAAGCAATTCCTGTAGCTGTTAAGTGTATTAATTTCATTAATTGAATCTCTTCCCCCCATGTTTGTTGGTTTTCCTCAGAAAATTACACCTTACAATGTAAAAATTGGCATCTAATTCATAATGTTCTATTTTGAAAAAAAAAAAAAAAAAATGTTACACGGTATTAAAAAAGGGGATATTTCGATAATTGGGAATCTGGCAATCTTTTTTCATTGGCGTCAATTTTTGGCGTAAATAATTAAATTTTGGTAACCCTGCTGATTTATAGTAACCCTATGTGACTAGTAGATTTGCAAAGAAAAATACCTCTCGCGCAGGCGCTGGAGCCAAAAATTGGTGCCAATAAAGAAAGATCGCCAGATTCCCAATTATCTAAATTTTCCCGAAAAAAATTATTTAAATTTTCGCTTATTTATTAATCTTTTTGTTTTCAAATTGCACCTCCGTGGAACCAAATTTCGATTGATTTTTTTCAAATATTATTGAAACTTTATTTAAATAACAAAAATCAAGAGTTGTATGAAATTACGTTATTAATGTTTTTTAATGTTTCTGTGTAATACCAGTATAGATGACTGAAGAGTATGTAATTACATCAGTACTGTTATGCTATTTTAGTTTTCATTTTGTATGTCCATATTAGTTATACTGAACTAAATGAGAGGATGCATAGAGAGAGCATTACACACTTTTTCTTTGGAACTACTTTGATATACCCCCCCAAATCGTAAATTTGGCGACTTTTTTTTCTCGCCAAGCATTATACCTGTACAAAAAATGGTACAAAATACAAGAAAATACTAAATTTGGCAACAGCAAAAACCTAAAAGCTGAAAAAACCTAAATTGTCAACACCAAAATAAGAAACAGCAACCCTAAATAGTTCTTAGGGAGTGCCAGTTTTGGCGCGTAATTTTTGGGGGGGTATATCAAAGTTATACCTTTTCTTTTTGTGCGTTTGCTAATTTTTCCTATTTCAGGCAAAGTGTTTTGAAAATGATATTTGAATTAAAAACAAATGAGAAGTATCCAAGTGCATTTGCTCAGGAAAACAGAAATTTGATATTAACAAGTTAGCTCATATTTGCTGATTAAAATGTCCCTGTAATTTTAGTTTCAATTTAGAACTTGATAATTTTGTAAAAGTTAATTGCAAAAGGGCGAAAAATCCAAGTTAAATATAACGATAACTCTGAAGAATGAAATTTTGCTCTTTGTGAAATACTTAGTTGCAGATATATATGCAGTTTGATAAAAGTTTGAAAATTCATAAACGGGGATTTTGTCCACATTGACCTTGATTATAGCAAATAAATGCCTGTTTTGTTCAAAATAAGTTGAATTTAAAATAGCAAATGCAATTTACAAAATGTTACATAAAATTTTATATAATAAATTTTTTAAGCGAATAAAATATTTGCTAAGAATAAAGTGCACTTAAATAGAACTGTAACAAAATAGCACTTACCTTTTTATATTTGGCATTACTTTAATTGGTATGGTTGAAAGCATAGTCGGATTTATTATTTTGTTTAGAGGCCGATGGTATGAAACCTAATTGAACAACCATATACCTATGAATGAAACAACTGTAAATAATAAGGAAAACTAGCAGTTGTCGGTTCTGTATTTTGCTAATCTTACATTCATTGTCTTAGACTAGTGGAATTTGTTGGGGACCTTTCCGTATGTTTTGATTATTGTAACTCAAATTTTTTTCTCATTAAATGGACCTGTAGTATTTCCAAATTCTTATATAATATTATCTTTATGTTTATTTCAGTTACCATAGTGAGTGCGATCCTCATCACATTACTATTCATTTCTGAGCTCAACTATTATCTTACACCTGAAGTGACAGAAGAGCTCTTTGTAGATGTCTCTCGCAGTGAGAAATTGAGAATCAATCTGGATGTCACATTTCCTAGAGTAACTTGTGAATGTACGTTTTTCATCATTTACAGTATAACCTCGTTTATCCAGACTAACTGAGGCCAAAGGGAAGGTAAAGAGCAGTAAATGTAGAAATATGCGTTTTTGCGATATTTGAAGAAACTCGTTTTGGATTCCATACAATAAGGAAATGTTGGAAATTGGAGGGGTTTTTTTACGAGCTTTATTTTGAGCGAAAACCAAGTAAGCAAGTTTCTACAGAAAGCAAAAGTACAATAGTTCAAAAAATTACAGATAATGCTCATTACCTTCCCTCATCAGAATGAGATGCTACATACATTTTATCATTTTATTGTACGTTAATATGTGAAGCTGCCAAAGCTTTGGCATATTTTGAGCTTTGAGCAAGCCCCGCTTCGTGCTATCACTAAGGTACTTCATCATAAGAATGTTTCACAATTCACTTAAACTTTTCGAAAACTTTTTAAAATAAAGATACAGTAAAACCTTAGCATTCCTCCACCTCTCTCTTTGTACTACTCGCTATTCATCCAACTTGTTCAAGTAAAATTGAACTCATCATTTGTACACTTCTTCACTATTCACACAGTATCACTTAAAAGAGTTTGTGGAGAACCACAGAAATGTGAGAGAACCGACATTTGAAGAACTCTAAATACTGTGCAGGGAAGAACTAGTTAAGAGACACAGGGAGGCAAGAAGATGTGGTTAAAGAAATTTCTTCAGGTGATTTAGAAAGTAGTAAATGAAGCATTTCCGCAGTAGAAATTAAAGAAGTGTGCCACTGGAAGAAAACTCATTAAAAAAATGCCATCATAAGACTGCTGTGGTCAACTGCAGCATCAACTTGTTCAACGCCATGGTTATTGTTCAACAATATTGGAAAGTTTTTCATAGAAGAAAGCCAAAGATTCTTCTAGTGCAAAAATAGATAAAAGAGATAACACCTGAAAGAGAGGAAACACCTGAAGGATTTTTTGTGGAAGGCGACTCCCCTTCCTAACAGTGGCATCAACACCCCTCTTTCTTGTCCTCACATTCCACTTATGTATTTCATGTACAGTACTGTTTATTTATTGTTTTTCATAGGTTTAAATAAGCAATCTTCCGTAATCTGGAACACATTATTTAAATTTAGATACAGTGGACTCTCTCTATTCTGAACACTCGTGAGACCGAACAAAAGTGTGGGGATTCAGATTATGGGGGTGTTCATTACAGAGGGAGAATGGATAATCCGTGTATATGTGTTCTATTTCTCAAATAGACTATGTTCAGTACTTTGCCTAGCAAGCTATACCAGTTACTGAGATAAAAGTGCTGTATTTTGGATTGGTGACTAGTGCAATGCCTAATTCAACTGAGTAGGACCTAAACCATTTCCTTTCTTTCTTTCTTTTTTTAATTTAAAAAATTTTATGTAGCATTCACTGATGAAATATTACACTACAGCTATTGGTACAGTACCTGAGAAAGAAAAAAGAGTAATTTTTAATTGGTTTTGCATTGTGTATTCTCATACAAGGTACATGTTAACATCCAAGTGAAAATTTTGCAGCCACATTTTGCATTGAGGTAATTGTACTTTAAAGGTATTGACTATTGATACAATGGGAAGATTCTTGAAACATATAGTTCACTTCCAAAAACTTCAGGCTCATATTGCTCTGCTGAATGATTTTATGTGATACAGTTTTATCCAGGAAAATATAATTTTTCTTTTTTCTCTCTCCATCTTCCCTTTATGCCCTTCAATCATTGTGTTCATTCATAGGAATTCCTGAGTACTGATTGTGAACATGCTCAGTATATGGAGAGGTAATTCTTGAAGGGGGTTGAAAATAGTGTTCATAATACTGGGGTGTTCATATTATAGGGTGTTCAGAGTACAGAGAGGTCAGCCTATGTTACGTCTATGGAGTTTCGCCGGGACCATCAAAATGGGTTCAGAATATTGCTGTGTTCACATTAGAGAGTGTTCAGATTGAGGGAGTCCACTGTAGTAGCTTAAAAAATGATTTGCCTTGTAAAAATGATTTGCCATTCGAACTGCCTTCTGGAACAAATTGTGAATGAATAGCCAGATTCTACAAAGGAAAAATTGAAGTTATGGTTTTCTAACTGCAAGAAATGTTTATTTGTGACAGTAATGAGAGAATCTGGGAAAAAATTAAGATTCTAAAGTTTTGGAAATTCTGTGCAGAGCTGTTTTTACCTATAGGCAAGACTATGCAGTCGCCTCGGGTGACAGATTCTTGGGGGTGGCAAAAAGACCTAAAACCTAAATTATAATGAAATTTATAACAAAATTATTATTCTTTTGAACTTAACCTGTAAGTAAATTAAAATATTATGGATAAAACTGCAGATAATATCGATTTTATAAAAATGTGTGTGTGTGAGTATATTTTCTTAAATTTTTTTCATAATAGAAAACAAATCTTTAAAACTTAAAAGGATTAAGTAATACTAATTATCATGCAACAGTGTTTCTTCAGGTTGTTGGGGGGGGGGGGATTGTTTTGGGCCTTCTAAAAGCTAAAATTAAATGATAAATATGTAAAATAATTTATCTTTTCTCATCAGTGATGTTCCCATCAATTTTTCTGAGGATATACTCCCAGTAATCAGTCATGCACAATATGTGTATGCAATCATATACATAATATGTCATAATATGAAAATTTTTGAAGCTTGAAGGTATACACTACTGTAAAACCTTGCTTAAAATTGATACTGTAGGGCCTAAAAAAATATTGTTATAGACATTTTGATTATTCATGGTGACATTTTTCTGAGACCAAAGAAAATATTGTTATTGACAGGTGTATTGTTATAGACAGTATCATCGTTATACACAGGTTTCACTGTATATGAATTTAAAAAAAAGTTTGACAGTATGTGCGGTATATGGAGTATAACCCTATTTGAACACCACTTTGTTTGGCATATACATTTCTTTAAATGCACTGTTTTCTAAAACTTGCATTATATTTATTTGTACATTGAACTTATTTGCAAAAATTTTCTTTTTTTAGTCCTTTCCATTGATGCAATGGATATATCTGGTGAGCAGCAAATTAACTTAGATCACAGTATATATAAAAGAAGGTTGGATGAAAATGGAAAACCTTTAGAGAAACCAGAAAAAGAAAGAAAGTATACATTTTACAGTTTTTAATTTGAATGCCCTCCTTGAGCTACTCATTTTGCTTGAGGCTAATGTTTCTTAGCAATGTTGAAACTGTTACACCAATCATATGTGCCATTTAATCACTCTTATTGTATTTTTAAATTAAAGTCAATTGCTTTTGATTTTGAATTTATATTTTTTATAACAGTTTATAAAATGGGAGTTGAAAATCCTCCTTTTCCCCTGAAATTCCACTTTTTTTGTGATTTTTACCTGAGTTTCGCTTTTATTATTATTTCTGCCTTGTTTGTTATTTTGATAAAAATTCCACTTTTATTGTAATTTTTCCATGATTTATGTGTTGTTTTTATTCAAATTTCTCAATTTTATGATGAAAAACTGAATGTGTCATGGAAGCAAATTCCCACTTTTTTGAACACCGGCAGTTCAAAAATGTGATTGTAGAATGAAGCAAACCAGAATAGGACAAGAAAATAATAATTTTACTTTCTATTTTTCATTATTTTGTATTACAGCATGCATATCTGTCAACTTTAGTCATTAATCCTAAAATTTCTGCATTTTAGCTGCTATTATGCTTTTACATGCTAATCCAGATTTTTTTTCGTATTTTGAGCTCAGAGTACATCTATTTTTGTTAAACTCTCTTATTTTAATCTATTATATGATTCTACTTCCTAGACATAACTTTGTGCTGAAAATTATTTTCAATCCTTCTTATATTTTATTTTTTGTTGTGGACTTGCCCTCTCATTCGAAAATTTCTATCCTGTTGCATCCACTTCCTAGTTAGCTTTAGCCAATACAGTTTTCAAAATTTAGCCTCAGTTAATTCTTACCTGGTTTACTAAAAATAAAGTTTGTGCGGAAAATTAATTTTACCTAGTAAGTATTAAAAACATTTAGTATGGCAATAGATTTTAGAATCAAGGAATTTTATTGTTCTCTGGAAAAAGTTAGGTAGAAGACTAAAAAATGTGTAAATTATTCAAAGGCAGGGTCTTATTTTCAACCTTTCTTAAAGAGAGCTTTTTTTTTAAATTGAGCATGTGAGTATGTTAATGTAGTAAGTGGAATTTACAAAGCAAATTTACATGTTCATTATTGAAACATTACATTGAGGTTTTCTCAAGCTGTTTTTGCACATCATATTGTAATTAATATTTCTATGTTCTATTGAAATATACCAAATGGTCGTATTTTGCTCCTTTCGAAATAGTTAGAGCATGCAAATCTCAACAGTTTAAAGACTACAAAATAAAAATCATTTTTGGTTCCTCTAACATTGATTTTCAAAGACCTAAAACATTTTGATGGAAAATTTCTAATTCCAATATTTTTTTTAGCTTTTTTTTCAATTGTGTGCTTTTATTCCTGTGAATAAAACATAGCAGTTCAAACAACGTACAAACACAAATTTTTTAAATGTTCATGGTGGAGTATGCTTAAAGCATACTGTTATTCAAGCATTATTATTAATTAATTTGTTGTTAATTCATCTTTTAAATATGTTCATACCTATTTGCATTTCAATTGCTTTGATTTCTCCCCCCCCCCCACCTTTTTTTACAAAAAATTTTCCATTTTTTAATCTACTTTAAAAATGTGTTTTTATTTAAAAGAAGTCTATCAATTTTTTCCTTTTTAAATTTCAGAAATAGGATCCTCTGCTGTTCTGAACATGGTAATTATAATTTCCATGTTTTATTTACCCTAAATATCATATCAACATATTATTTTTAAAATTAAATTCTTGATAATTTCGTGGAAATAGTATTAGTCAAAAGTTAAATGTATCTCTAAAATTAAGTTTAATGCTGTTCTAGAGTTTATTTATTTTTGCACTACAATTAAAGTAGAAAGTGAAACTACTGTACCCATGGGGAGGAAATTTACTTTTAAAGTTTTGCTGATCACTGAAAGGGTAATCGGTTGAGAAATTTTTCTGTCAGAACATACATTTTTTCATTTGAAAATTTCAAAGCTAAGATTTTAGTACCTGTTTTGCCTCAGCAATTAAAATTTAAAAAAAAAAGCTGAATGCATTACCTGAAAAAAATTATCAGAGTAATTATCTTTGTATACCAAACAGTTATTTACTGTAGTTTTTGTTTATAATCCAAACAATGTCTGAAACTTGAGGTGATATTGGGATTCTTGGCAAATGTTACTTTAAAAAGTGATAAAAATAGATCAGCTAGAGATAGAGAATGATAAATGCAAGTTAAGCGTAAAAATTGGTGTACTGCTAGCTACAGTGCTTCTCATATAAATAAATCAAATCCTTTTGTCAATTGTCTGTTGCCTGATCATTGCATTTAATTTCAAAATAAAACATACTGCAATTTTATGTTTTCACTTCATAAATAACTAAAGTTTAAACTACATTGTCTAAAAATTTGTTTAAAAAAAATCACTTCTCTTTGAATTATGCTCTAAAACAGAATTATGGTTCATTACATTTGATGAAGCAATAGTTATTTATTTTAAATAAAATTACTTCTTTTAAGGTGCCTTTAAAAAGTGCTTTATTTGAGGAAAAAAATATTTTTGAGAATCAACATTAATTGAAATTTTTGCATACTTGCATTTCATATTTGATTTTATAGACAAATAACATATGATTGGATGAAACATGTTTAAGAAGTTTGTGTGCTTGCCATTTTAATCGTGTGACTTAGCCGCTGGTTGTTAGGGTTGTAAGGCATGTTAACTTTCTTGCTTTTGGCAAGAAAGTTCTGATTTTCCCCTCATTTCTCTTACTTTTTTATAATTCTTGCATATTAAATGCAAAATTTACACATTTTTGATGTTTTTTATGCTTAAGTCTTGATTTTTTAAGCATTTTAAAATCCAATTGCATCTTCTGCGATAAAACTTGCCCGCTTTTGCTAACAATCTGATTCTGTCATTTGAACATTTCTAGTTTTGTACTCTTGATTATTTTCAATACTTTTTATTACATTAGCAACTGTCTTACAAGCTTGTTATTTATTTATTTTATTTTTTGTTAAGTATCCAGATTAAAGAAAAATCTCCAGATTTTGCTGTTTGACTGGCAAATATGGATTGTATTAGGCTGATGGATTTCAGCAATATATGAATCCATGATTGTCTATGAAATAACTGTTCCATCATCACTTGTGGTTCCATTGTCAGAAAATACGCTGAATTAAATGACATTATTCTAGAATCTATTCTTTTCACACGTTGGCTGCCAACTACAAGATTTTTAGTAGGTTGTGTTCTTTTCTAGGACACCAACTGCGAGTTATCTCGTTTTTGTTTACTTGCCATTTTTGTGCAGATACGATTAAACTCAGAATATATTAGTGCAAATATCGATCGATGGCTTCTGGGAAAAGAACAAAAACTCAATGCTTTCTTGCACAAACAGCAAATTTATTTTAAAAATAACAAAAAATATAACTATAAAAATGAATTCAAATTCCAGAAATAAAACGATATTTTATTGTTTGTGGAACTTCTTTAAACAATCTTCCACACAAAGGACTGGCTTCTCTTTTCATGCTAGACATAAATAATGCTTTCTCGCATTTTTTTTTTTGCTTCAGTACATATACAATGTGTCTTTGTCGGACGCTGTTTTTTTTTTTGGTAGGTGGTTTCATTTTTCATACTTTTTGATGATAATTATGCACTAGAATTAGAGTTTTTAATAATATAATGTGGTTAAATTAAATTGCCATTTTAGGGCAGATTCTAAAAATTGCTGTAATGTGTTTAAAAAAAAAAATCTCTTTTTGCTTGAATAATTGGATATTTACCTTATATTTTATTTTTAAGACTGTTCCTCCTACGTTGGATCCAAACAGATGTGAAAGTTGCTATGGAGCTGAACTCCCACCAAGAAAGTAAATTGATGACAGATTTTTTTTACTTAATATTTTCCTGATACAATCAATCAGCTTCTACCAAAAACTGATGTCATTTATTTGTTTGACTGTTTTCCCATGAGAAAATGTAGGCTATTGTTGTATTGTTATACAGAATGTCTGAAAAGTCGTTGACACATTTTAAAAAATCATAGAAAAGCTACAAAGTGTCATATGAATCATATGAATATGCAATTTGCCCCAAAATATTTCCCAGATTCAAGAATTTTTATGACATTGTTTAAAAAAAAAAGAAAGAAAAAGTATAAGTATTTGCTGTATCACCACATTAAGAAAAACTAACTTCATGTGAGGTATTTAAATATTTTATTAAACACAAAAAACACAAAGCAATATCTTTCTTTACCAGCATTCAGCATGGACACCATATGTTGCTCAAACCACATCTAAACAGTGCTCAAGTTCATTCCATGTCCACAAATGGTACACACATTGAACTTTAGTAATGAAAGAAAGTATTGCTTTCTGTTTAATAAAATGATTAGACACCTCACATGACGTTTGATTGTTTTACTATGTTGATACAGCAATTACTTGTTAGGTTTTTTTTTTTAAATGACTTCATAAATTCTTGAACCTGTGAAGTATTATGGCTCAAACCGTATATGCATACAATAATTTGTTGCTTTTCTATGAATTTTTTAAATGTGTCTAAGACTTTTCAGACACCCTGTATTTTTTATCCGATAGCTTATGAATTTTGTCTGTGTGTTTCTTTGTTAAAGTGCTCATACCCTCTACGAGAAAAGTTTCAAAAGTTCTTTACAAAACTAAACAAGTAAACTTTTCCATATGCTAGTATAGGTTTTCTTATGATAAACAACATATGCACATAATGTTATGAAAGCTCAACAAAACTTTCAACAGTCAAGTTGCATGCCTGCCAACTCTTCCGTTTTAAAATTTATGTTTTTGCACTAAATCTTGCAATCTAAAGCCAGTAGATTAAATTCGTTTTTTTTGATTTTTCATCGAATTTATTGTTTCTATGGCTTTTTTCTCTCCCACAAACCCTAACTCTTTTTCTGTGGTATTAATAATATTGACAAAGTCTTATCAATACTGCTTTAAGTATGTTGGAAAGTGAAACATTTCCTCAAAAGCGCCGACATAAAGACATAGGACATGCAGAAGAAACTTGTTAACATTCATCCAGGGGTGAGTAAAATGGAAATTTAGGGGGGGGGGAATCATGATTACATTTTGACCTGTAAGTTATATACAGAAGTAAAAAAAAGAGGCTAGGATTGGAACCAAAGTTCATTATTTCAAAAAACTGTTTTGTGGTTAATTTTAATACAAGATTTCACCAAATATATTTTGCTGCTCTTTGAAGAAAAAGAAAGGGAAAGTTTTGTGATCTCTCTCTCTCTCTCATCCTTACTTATGGCTTATGATTTGCCATATATTTCTTACATTAATGCATTTGAGTTAGGGTTCATGGGGATCATGGACAGGACCTGACTAATTCCGGGTCCCAGATCCCCAGGGTGACTAATAAAATACCTTAGTGATTAGTTCTATCAGAACAAGCATCTTTGAGAAGCCCTGTTACACTCAATTTCCCTATAAACTCTGAGAAATAATTTGTCTAGCAGCTAAAATGTTTTTCTAGCTCCCAAGATTTTACAATTTTTGTGTGGTCTCTGATCGTGAAGCAGAGTTCAATGGGGTTGCTTCCTTCCCTCAGCCAAAAGTACTACTTTTGGTCACTAAAATTGATAGAGTAAGCAAATAATAATAATAATAATAATAATAACATGGAACAAGAAAAAAACTAATTTTCCCAACGCTTCATTTTTAATTAGTTTTTTAGAATGTCCAATTTTGAAAATAAGGCGTAGTCTTTATGACGTCACAAATGATGTACTTTTCTCCGCACACACTGCTTAGCGGGTCCCCCACATGGCTGGGTCTGATGGTCAATACAAATGATGTATTTTGGCACATCTGTCTACCGCGTTTCCAGGTTATGATAATCAAGAAGCAAATTAAATATTGAACTCTATGCTTGCTATCAACCATATCGTTGCCAGTACACGTGAGTAAAGATGCGAATTAAATATTGCGCTGTGTGAATGGCATTTCATCATTTGTGATGTCATTGGTAGAAGTGTAAACAATGAAAGTGCATCAATTAAAATAATGTTTGAAAAGATATTAAACTTTGTCAAATTATTTAAAAAATGGTCAGATCCTATGTTTTAAAGCATACTCTTTCAGAAAAAAATACTTCTAAAATTTCAGAAGCGACCCCATTGTATGAAAATTTGTTTATTGCAAGAGAAATGGATTTTGCTCCATTTTGTATCATGTGTGCTGCAAAAAAAGTATAAACTTTGGCAGCTACAAATAATTCAAACTGGAGGGCTCTGCCCCCTGCTCGTTTTGCTTGCCACCTGCAGCGGATTAGAATCGATGATTTTAATGTTTTCAACCCAGGATGTCCAGCCCCTTAAGGTTTAAAGGGGTTAGGCAGGGCAGTATAGCTTTTCCCGGATGTCCTGCATCCAACAATATCAGTATTGTCCTGGGTAGATATTGCCAGTTTGGAAGAGATAAGGTTAGATAAGGTTACAAACACACACACATACAAATTATTAGTATGTATCAATAATTAGTTTTATCTTAAGATAAATCTAAGTACTCAAATGACGGATAAATTATTTTATTTTTCCTGTGCTAAAATTTGTTTAGCCAAATGTAAAGTATTATACAGTTTAAGTTAGCACAATGAAGTTTGAGGATTAATGTACAATAGCCTAAAATATATTTGCTAATTGCATCACAGATTTTATAAAAGTTGAATTTCTGTTGACTGACTCTTTTATACATTTATGCATATATGTATACTGGTATATTTATTTATTTATTTATTGTTTAGCTGTTGCAATACCTGTGAAGAAGTTCAAAATGCATATCGTTTAAGAGGATGGGCTGCTCCTGATGCAGATAGTATTGAACAGTGCAAAAGAGAAGGTTGGAAGAAGAAATTGCAGTCGGTGGATAAAGAAGGATGTCAAGTTTTTGGATATCTTGATGTTAATAGGGTTGGTACAAACGAAAGTTTTGCCTGAAATGTTAATTGTTTTAACAGACCTGAAGATATACACTCATTAATGTTTCCCCAGATATTAATTAGCTCATTTCTACGGGAGATACCTTTCTGGACAAATCATTTATATTTTGAATCTAGTAAGATTAAGGGGCAGATTCAACTGAAACATTTTTTGAACGTTTTCCCCTTTTCCATCAAACGCTTCAATCAAAAGCAGCGACTCCGGCTTCAACTGAAAGATTCGAACGTTTTGTACTACGTGTGACCCATCCGAGTGGTAGGATTCGAACGATTGGGAAGATTCGATTGATTTTTGTTTATCTTCCAGCAATGGCGTACGAAGTGTAGCGGCCAGAAATCGCTATCGCCGATGAAAAATATTTTGCTATATTCGCATCCGCAGTTGATTTGCAGGTGAGTGTTACATTTTTATTACAAATAAATACTTTTAGGACTTCTGTAACGATGATTGCTGCTTAAAATTAAGTTTTTATCTAGTTCGAACATTCATCCTTTTTTTAAACTTGATAACATCGTGGCAAGCTTCCAAAATTAAATCAAAATTTGTTTGCCAAGAAGCTATTTTATAAAAGTTCCTCTAATTACAAAGTAATTGTAACATATGACAGCATTGAGTCTTGATTATTTTAGGAAATTATTTAATGAATTATGAAACTATTTAATGAATTATGAAATTATTTAATGAATTATGAAATTATTTAATGAATTATTACTTTATTTAATGAATATATCTACTTCCGCAAATTCTTTCACTGCTTACATATAAGGTTAATTAAAAGATATTGCTTATTACTGAAAATACTAGTGTTTTTTTTAAATTTATTTTAAATTCTATGAATAACAACTATGTCTATAAAAACTTGCTTCTTGTAACTGATTAGATTTCAATAAACAAATTGAAGCATCTAGGTTTAGTTAAACTACTTGGGTTTTCAAGAATACAGTTTCGTATATTGCTCCTCCCTCCCCCCTCCCCTCTTCCAAGCGTTTAAATGCTTGTTATTTGTATAAATGAGTGTAATATATATTTTTTTTAAGGAAATGAATAAACAACTATTATTCTTCATTAAAAATACATTATTTTGAGAACTTTGAATCATATTATTCTTAGCAATTTCTTTGACATTCTAGATGCTGTCCACTTGCACCTTCTCAACGCTGGAATCTTCCAAGGGGGGCAGGAGAATGGAATTCTTCCAAAAGTTTCAGTTCCCAAGAAATATGAAAATGACGGACGGAATGCAACTGATCAAACAAAGGTGCAAGTACCTATTATGTTCCCAACTTGAACAGAAGAGGTAAATTTGTTGTGAATATCAAATTGTGAGTACAAAACATGTGTTACATATGCATGTAAAATTAATATAGTATATACACTAGGGTGGTCCTTATTTTTGAAGTTGTTGATATTTTACACGACGCCCCCTCAATTTGTTCCATTATACAAATAAATGATCCATGCAAAATTTTAAGTCAATCCATTATTATTAACACGTGCCCCTAGGGGCCCCTTTTTTGAGTTTTGAAGAAAAATTTGGGGATTTTTTCATTTTTACGTAAAAACATTCCTAGGTTTCATATTTAAAGTAATTTTGAACCTTAATAGATGTTGCTACTTCCAGACGAACCATTCTCCCACTTTCATTCTGTAAAATTTTACATATTACATAGGGTACATGTACACCAATGGCCTTGGGACAGGCATACCGCTATTCACGCTCGTTTCAAACCAAGCGGCATGGGAACATTTCTTTCCACCAAGATGGACACAAGGGATTCTAAAGGCTATTAATGAATGGCCTAGGCCATTAATGAATGATTTTTGACAACAACAAATAGTCTCCTTCAGGCTTTGGGGGTGTTGATTTAGAAAATTTTCTGGGTATGTAATAGGTGTGGCAAATAGGGTCACTATGTTTCCATGCTATAAATATAAGTAATGACAATTATATTTTAATTCGTTGTTCTTTAGTTATATACTTAAAAGTTTATGCATTCTTATAATTTAAATTTTGAAAAATCCTTGATTACCCTACCATAAAAATAAATAATATCTAAAATATAAATTTAAAAAAATTCCAGATCGGAATAATGTAAAAATCTATCCTTTAAACTGTCTTCTATTTCAGAACTTAGTCCTTTATTATCATCAAATTCCTCTTGCAATTCACAAGATTTAGAATCCGAAATGGGTATCTATCCTAACCTGTTGAACCTTTTTTCTATATCTGGTCTACCACAACGCAAAAAAGCTTGACAACTATTGAGATCTGCTGGCATCTCATCAATGTTAGACAAATGTCATATTAAAGACAAAGATGCTGCTCATTTATTAACAGCCTATGTAGATGCAGTAAATTTAAATCCAAATACCCTTATGATCAATTGTACATCCCTTAAGAGAACAAGAGAAAATCCTTGAGAGGTAAAATTAGATTTCATGAATTTAAATTTAGATTTTTTAGTTATCTCCTGGAATACAAAGCTATACATCCAGATGTAACTGGAAAAAACGCCGATAGGCTTACCATGATAGCTTCAGGTTCCAATGTTGAACAGCTACTCAGAATTTCTGAGATATTTCTTCAGTCGTATATGATATCTTAGATGATTGCTCTTTATTGCTAACTGTTCAAGCTGTAGTGTTTTATACAGCGGCTTACAATACCGGCCGTATAAATTGTGCCTGTAATTTTTTAGATCAAAAGCTGAACGGTGATATATTGCATTTGTATTGCTATCATCATGCACTTTAAATCGTACTGCAGAGTGTCTTTAAAGAAGTTTTTGCCTTTCTTAGATCTACACTCGATATTCCATTATTTAAGCGCTTCAAAATTCAAAAATTACACATACCACTTAAATTCTAAAAGAAGAATTTGATGACATATTATTGTTCATAGAAAGCGGAATTAAGAAATATTACAGAGAATTCTCCTAACGTGTCATAAAATTTCTTGGTGAAGTCCTCCCTCCTACAGGGACATGTTTTCGGCAACCTGGGGCTTATCTGTGAACCAGATGGGTGGCAAAAGGAATTTATTGTTTGAATATTTATATATTTAGGAAACCATTTAAATTGACCTTACATGAAGTGATTGCCCGTAAATGCTGTTTTACAGTTAAATGTTGTATGAAGATATAGTTTTTCGCAGCAATCCATTCCAGGCCTTTTAAATTAATATAAAGTCTAGTGTCTAAAACACCTGCAGCGTACAAAATGATGACAAACATGCAGCAGAAGCAGTGATTGAAAAATTCATAAATCACTTATGGTAATTATGGGATGAAGTAGTAGCTTTGTCCGTATCGGATGAAGGAATTAACTTTGAAGATAGGAAAAGAGTACTTCAAAAAAATGCTTGCTGAATAGGAAAACGTGTCTGATGACTGTATAAAAAATTTCAAATAACCGTAGATGATTTGATGGAATACTTTTTTTAGTAAAGATCTTCCTCTTTTAGAATCAATTACAAGTCAATAAAACTGTTTGATAAGTTACAAACACCAAAAGATGTTTTCCTATTTGATCCTGATTCATGGCGATGCATTAAAATGAAGGAAGCTATTTAAAGGGAAGAGATATCGTTAAAATGCTGAAAGTTGTGGATGACACAACTGAAAGAGGAGCACAATTAATCGAAGAATTTCTCAATCAATTTACCAAATATGAGTCACAAAAGCAATTTAGTATTTTACTGACACTCCAAGACTATCGGGGAAAAAAAATGCACACGATTGAGATACATTGAGAAAAGCGTACGATTAAGGTAAAGTTTCTAAAGCAATATTTCATTCTTATTCAATGTAAAATCTTTAGACGATATGAAATAATTAAAAAGATTAATTTTAGTGCTACCTCGCTGTCAAAATATTTTGCAAACATAGGAGAAACGATGTACGTGGTCTGAAGTTAAAACTCGAAGATTTGTGGGAAAATTATCAAAAGTGTTCAAGTTCAACGTCCTAGGGGCACGTGTTATTATTGACCGATCGAGTTCAAATTTTGCACCGATTACTTTTTATTATAGTGTCACAAAACTAGGGGGCGTCACCTGTTGAATTCCGAAAATTTTTTTTTCCCATATACATAAGGACCACCCTTATATACACGTTCAGTGCATGTGCAGAGTCGGACAAAAATTGTGAACTCTTGGTAGCCAGAAAAAAATTGTAGGCTACCAACAAATTATTTATCCGAGTTAATAGGAAAAATCTGAAAGATCTTCTGAAAGAGTCTTTGCTCTAAAACAACTTGTCACCTAGACTTTTTTTTTTCTTAAGTCACCTGTGTGACATGTTGGATCCAGTATATTTGTAGAACTGGTGCCTGACCTGTTACTTTGAGATTTCCCATGCTGAGGAGATCAATTTCAAAGCTGCTTTTTATTTGGCTTTTCTTTGATTAACCTTGTTGTACCAGAAATTGAGCAATCCCTGGTCCAGCACCATCGGAAGTATCGTTTCACTTCGAGGACTTTGTGACTACAGCATATTTAACATGCCCCAGTCACCATCAGCGAACTCGGAACCCTCCAGTTACAAGTCCGAGGTTTTTCTGATCAGGCCTGAGCATATACTTTAAACAGGGGTGTCATAGCGCAGACTGCGCCATTAAATTTTAGGGGCCAGTGAGCATATCGTCACCTCAGAGCAACAGTAGTGTTATTTCTGGAATTAGATAGCTCACTGTTGCTCTGAGCAACGATATACTGAATACTGGGTACAGCACTAGGTATACGAATATATTAAGCTTAAAAGAAACTGTAGACAAATGAATATGAATTGTTTATAAGGTCACCCACTTCTAAGATCAGTTTCAAACAGTCCGGAAGGGTGACCGTATATCGAGATACAGCTCGATTATATCTATTATGATTCATTTTACGACACTATTTTTAAAATTATTGATTAATATATTCAAACTAATTAATATAACTTTCTGAAATATATATTTTTCACGGATAAGTTTGTTTTCTTTCTTCAGAGTCAAGTAATGAGGTTCGGTAGAAAAATCGAATTAGCAGATAAAATGTTATACTTACTATAGTTGGGGCAAACCTAACTTGGCAGTATTGTGAAGGCTAGCCAGATCCTATCTCAGTATTGCATCGTTGCCAGGTTAGGTTTGGCCGAACTATAGCTACCTGAAATACACCGCCAGCTCAGTCATTCCAACCGAGGACTGCAGTTTCGTGCTTATTAGCACTCAACAGCCCGGCATAGGAAGTGACTGAGCTGGAGGTGGAAAACCTCTTAAGGAAGCCAAGAGTGCCAAACAAATTGAGTGCTAATAAGCACAAAAACTGCAGTCCTCGGCTGGAATGACGGAGCTGGCGGTGTATTTCATGCATTTCTGCCTTAGCCCTGGCCAATGGGCGGTAACTTACAGAAATTATAGCTACCTACTTGGCGAATCAGAAGAGATTGAAAATTGTTTTTGAGTTATTGGCTGGCACATTCCATTCTAACATATTTACTACAGACTGCTGCTTGTAAAAATGAAATTATTAATTAAAAAAATTATAGCAAAAAAAAAAAAAAATCGTGCAGCAGTTTGATAAATTAACTATATATTTAAAGTAAAATGCCTAATATCTCTTCAAACCTCGACACAGTGCTTTGAACTACTTATTTTGCTTGCTGTCAGCTTATTTTCCTGTTGCCAAGAAAAAATCTAGTCAAGTATCCTACCGTAGGTAATTTTTTTGTTTTGACGTGTATGTTTATGTCGGGACTCCTGATAGTGTACTCAATAAAAAGTTTATTTGTTACCAAGAGTGTGCACAGGAGAGGGAAGGGACACCCGTGCCCAATAGGGGCCCAATATTTTCAAAACTAGGCTTGGAATATAGAAGTAAACAATATGAAGGGGGGGGGGGGAGGGACGGAAAACTCATTTTGTGATGGGACCGAAAATCTGTGGACGGCCTTGTGTGTTACATATTTTTGATAATGCATTGATACTCTTATCCTTCTTTTGTAATTTAGGTCTCTGACAATAACTGCAAATAATTGGAGTTGTTGAAAGATGGTCAGGTTGTACCTACGATTCTTACAATCTCAAAGTTTGAGTGCCAAAGATACTGATGATGACAGCAAAGGAAACTAATAATTCCGCATTTGTGAAAGCAAATAATGTTAGAAATTGTGTAGCACAAATCTGCAATAAATGAGTTTGTACTTGTAATAAATGTTTTGTTTTATTGAAAACAATGTTAACTATGCACAATTGATAAGTTTATATAATTTTGATAAATTTAAAATTAATGGTAGTTATTGTCTAATGAAACATTGCATGGCTAATTACAGGAACTGTTTTTTTTTTTTTTGGAGGAAGGGGGAGGAGTGTAATTTTTGTGAAGACTGATTTTAAAAAAAAAGAATAATTTGAATTTTGACATCTTGAATTCAAATTATGTTTTTCGCAATCATATTTTTTACGTGTGTGCAGGCATGTGTGTGTGGGTATTTGTCTCTGTGCAGGCGTGTGTGTGTGGGTATTTGTCTCTGTGCAGGCGTGTGTGTGTGGGTATGTGTCTGTGTGCAGGCATGAGTGTGTGGGTATGCATGTAAGTGTGTGTTGTGTAGGCATGCGTGTGTGTATGTAGGATATGGACGCAACCTGGAGACGGTTTTTGCTGGAGGAGCAGCATCGTGAGGCCAGTCGACGGTGGTGCTGGCAGAGGGAGGTGGTGGGAAAATAAAATTACAGCACGCCAAAAACAGTCAAGTGAGAACAAAAAGCAATCGTGATTGCTCAAAAAAAAAAAAAAGTTGTAATGCTATTTACAAAAAAGCAGGAAGTATTTCAAGGTTAAAATATTTTTTTATATCGTTTTGCCGTACTTGGTTATTGATTGCATCTTTCTCTCAATTATACTGCTACTCGTAAATTGCATTTTTTGTCATTTTCTAAACCAAACGTTCTCTCTTTTTTTTTAAAGTAATGTTTCTTATAAAAAAAACAATCAGTAAAAAGAAATTTAACAACATTAAATATTTACAGAATACTGAACACTTAACTGTAATTTGTTTCGTAAAAATATTAAATCCAATGATAAAATGAAGTTCTTATTATTTAAAAGGTTACTTTTATACAGAAAACATACATATCATAAGTGTAAAAATAAATCAATAATTTGCAATTAATAACTATTCATTAAATTTCAATATTTCAACTATGCTGTTGCTTTTAATAGATGTAATACACCACTGAACAATCAAAATGTGATTGAAAAGATTTTTTGTTTCAAAGTTTTATGTACAGGGTATCTGTTATATTCAGAGTTTTCAAGTCCATGACTTTCTGTTGACATTTCTCGCAATAATTGTGCTTTGTGAAAATAAAATTGCATCTGAGCTGCGGTTACCCCCCCCCCCTTCAATATACTTCTAAAAATTCAACTTTAAGCAAAATGTATTGAGCTAAGCTATTATTATAACTAAAAACCAATTAAAGCAACAATTGTTTGTGATGCAAGTTACATGGAAAAAGTAAGATCAATATATTTTTTTGCGATTTACAATGAACCATGAAAATTTAAAATTACAATACATTTTAACTTCATGAGATGAAAAAAATATTTTTTATTCTAAGAAGAAAAAGAACCACACAAATAAATGGTTATGGTTATAAAGTTTCGGTAGCTTTCTAGAAAAAAAAAATGTGTGTGTGTCTTTTTTCAGATTTGTATTTAACACTAAAAGATAACTTGCAGATATCCGGAAAAATAAACACGAAACGAGAATGACATGACAAACGTAAACAAGGACAACAGCTGCAGTTACAGGTAACTTCATTCCCTCATTCAATTTTGTGATTGGCTGCCTCGAACTTCCGGCCATATGACGAAACGTCGAGCGAGGAAAACATTCGATTGCAACCCTACGCGTTTTGATCGAACGTCAAAAAGCAAGTTGAAGTGCAAAATTCGAACGATTCCGAAAACGTTCGAATTTGAAGGAGAATTTCGACCGTTCCTGATTCGATCGAACGCGTTTCAGTTGAATTCCCCGCTAAGTCATTTCTGCCTTTATTTATTAAGTATTCAGTGTAACATTACTCTAAAATTTACATGAGGTACTTTTCATTTTGCCTAGTGAAAAGAAAAAGAGAAATAATTTAATTCCATTTCACCAATTGATAACAGCCATTACTTATGAAAAGTGACTACTAAACTTAAATTTTCTGGTTATTGAATACTAATTTAAAATTTAAAATTCCAGATTAACTTATAGTGTAAATAGTTCCTCTACTTATAAAGAATGAAGTTTTGGTTGGTGTGCTTGTGTGTTTAAATTTTTTTTTTCATATTTTTTTTTCATTCTTGTTAAGAATAAAAATTTTCCTATCTAGCAGAGAAAGTGGGGAAACATTTCCATTCATTCATGCTGAAAAAGCATAGAAGTTTCCTTTATGTAACGCTTTGTCATACGAACATTTCCAGTATGAAATTTATCCTTTTTCAATACTGATGGCAGCTTTATCATTTAATATTTCTTGCTAAATTTCATGGGAGGGGAGGGGGGGCATGATAAAATGTATAGATGTCGCAGAGTCAATAGATATCAATAGTGTTTTAGTATTACAGTTTGTCTAGACATGAGATTAAGTACAGTCGGACCTCCATACATCGAAGTAGCAAATTGATGGAAAAAAATTCAATATATAGAATTTTGATCTATAGAAACAATCTTATTTTATCCTAAAATTCTTCTAAAACATTAAAATTAAAACTCATCCCTATCACAATTTTCGTGTATGAAACCTAATTTTTAATTTATATGAGCATTGGATTAAATGAAAGTTAATAATTAAAAAAATAACAGAAATTGCATTTTTGCGCTTTCATACATCTTCATTCTTCGGCAATTCAACTTGATCCACAACAATAGGGGATTTTCATTTTGACGATGTAATCGCAAGAAAATAAAAAATCAATCTGCTTAACTTGAATGAGTTTTATTGCAGCTAACAAGACTAGGAATGATAATCAATGGACAAAAGGGCTAACTTGAAACTGATTTTACAATGTTAGTGGTTAGAACTAAGATATTTGAAATAAATTTGAGGGAATTGAAGAACTCCAGAACAAAACAACCAGCTATCTACACACCCCTCAACCCCAGATTCTTTATGAGTTTCGTAGCAACCTTTAGTAAACATAATTTTCTCCCCTAACCTTTATTTTTCATGAGACAAACAATCTAAAGTGGAAAAAAAAATCTTCAAATGTCTCAAAAAAAAATTCGATATGTGGAGATTTTTTCGATAAATAGAAACAATTTTTCTATGTAATGGACATAGAAATTTGTTGGGATTTCGATATATAGAAAATTTGGATATGTGGAAGTTCGATATATAGAGGTTCAACTGTATTCAATTTTTCTGATATTTTTCATTTTTTGTTTGTTTTTGTTTTGTTAATATATTGGTGTAAAAACATTTTAAAGTTAGTTTTGATCTTTTATTAGGTTGCTGGAAACTTCCACATAGCCCCTGGGAAAACGTACAGTCAGCATCATGTTCATGGTACGTATTATTTCTTCTCGTTATTTGTAGCAGAGTTGTTTTCATTATTCAATTATTTGATTTCAAAAGGAACATAATTCCTATATATATATATATGAAGAAAGTTGGAAGTTTTTGCTGCAGATTTTCGTAAGAATAAGGGGGGGGGGGCATCTTTTTTAAATGAGTGTTGTATGACTTTACCATGATCAATTTTTTTTTTCACTTTTTTTTTGAGAGAGAGAGAGAGAGAGAAATGTATGAGTACTATTTTTTACATAAACTGCATTTTTCTTTATTAATTTTTGAGTTTTAAAATGGAAGTGACGCTAATTAATGATTTTTAGAACTTGGTTCAACATTATGATCAATGCATAAGTCAGATAATTTGGGTTACCCTTATTTAAATGAGATTCCCTAATCTAGAAAGAGTTGGTTCTTTCTACATTTGATAGATGTTTGTGTAGTTTTTAAACTGTTCATTTGTGTCTTGCTCAAAATTATGTTTGATAACTGAATACTTAAAAAAGTGAATAAAATTGAATATTAAAATGAAAATCTCTAACAGCTCTTTGTGCTAAAGTTTGACCTTTTAAAAAGTAAATTCTTATATCTTTTTCCAAAACAAATGGTGTAACAACAACTTTTTTCTTTGGAAAAGGGGTTTTTTTTATAACTTCCAGACATATATGTTTTGCAATTTTCTCTCTCATTATTTATGACTAATCAGTTACTAAATCTTCAATAGGGGTTAGTATAAACCATATTAGCATCAAGAAATATAAAACTTATTAACTAAAATAGTTAAAACTGAAAATTAAAACTAGTTTCAAGGAAAGAAAAGAAAATTAAAACTTTTTCTAAACCCGGCCTCACTTCACTATGGCTCAGTCTGGTTTTGATTATAAGGGAAGTAAATTAAAGTATTCCAGTGAACATAGATTCACCGAGAAAACAGAACATTTAATTTAATACATTACTTTGTGTTGCTGTTGCTTGAGTTTGCAGTGAAATGAAAGTAAAAAATAAATCAATATTTTTCACTAAAAATGTGAAAATCATTTTATAGTGCATAGATAGTAAATGTACTATATTTTTTTGTTTGTCTGTTTTCTACATATTCTTAAAAATCAGATTTTTACTGATTTTTGTGCTTGCAACATAAAACTACCCATGAGAGAGAAAAAATTTTCAATCCATTCAAACCCCAAATTTGCAAAAGTTGTCCTTGTACTTTATTTTGACAGCAATACCAAATGCAAAGCGTGTTTGAAATTGCTCTTCATTGAACTTAAAATCCTTATGTGTACAAATAATGGCTATTCTTGGTAGTACTGTCAAACCTTGATATCTCGAACCTCCTTATCTCAAAATCCTTGATATCTTAAAAAAAAAAAAAAAAAAAATCCCCAGCATTTTCTATAAAAACCCCTATGTATTTTCTATAGTTACCTCAAATTTATTTTTCGAAACCCTTGATATGTTGAAATTTTCGCACAGAAGCAAGTTTCAATTGTCGTTTTTCTTTGGCAATGTTCATAGTGAAACCAATTCCAGAGACAATTGCTTAACGTTTTCGTCCCTTTTCTTGGAAATTTTGTGAATAGGGGACTGGGGCAAGATAATAGGGGAGTGTTGGTATGAGAGGGTGCTGCAGGACATAAAACTGGTCAGTAAAAGTGGTTAGTCCAAACTTAAATCCAATGTTAAGCGCATGGCATTATCAAGGACGGATGCAAGGGGGGGGGGGGGGGTGATAGCCTCTCCCTTGAGGGCCCTGCGCCGATAATTTCTCCGAATTGAGGTCCAAAAACGATAGTGTAGGCCATCTTTGACATGACTTTAAGGAAAGAAATATGGTTCAAATCTCCCTCCCGGAAACTTTTTGGAAGAAAAATTTCAAAAGGGCAATTTTAAACGGTCTTTGTGTGCTATAACTACGTTGGTTTTCTCCAGTTATTTCTCAGCATAGGGTTATTTCTCGCTCTTTGGTGATGTTTGGAGGCCTTCCACCAGGCATTTTTCAAAATTTAAATCTTGAAAGATAAGATTGTATGTATATGGGGTAGTGTTAGGGGAAGGAACGGGTTCAGTGACTTTCCTCTGGTAGTTTTGCAAATCTGATGTTCCAAAAGGCGAAATTTTAGACGACCTTCAATGATATTAGGAGGAGGGGGATCTGAAACTTTTTGCCGGAATTATTACAAGATTGAGTTTATAAAACGTTTAGAGTAGCTGTATATCAGATATGTTGGAGAGGTAATGGTAAAAAAAAAACAATAGCCTACCCCTTGATAAATTTCTGGATCCGCCCTTGGGCAACATTGGGCACCAAAATTATATGAAGCTGGAAGCCAATGTTTTTCGCCCTAGGAATAACTTGATATTTACCATGGAAAACCATATGTTTGAAGTAACTAGCGGTAATGGAAACACAATTTCATAATTTCATTTGTAACTGTGTTTCTCAACCTTAAAAAAAATTCATAAATTAAAAAGTGTTTGTAATTATAGAACACCCTATTTTTTAGTTTCCCATTCGTATTTTACTGTGAATTGTATTTTATGCTTGTATCTACATTTTCGGGACAGGGTGTAGTTTTCGTACATGCAAAAATATTTGCTTATTAGTAAAATTAACAGTCTGCTAAATGTGCTGTGAGTTTACCAAAAGGTGTTTTAACTATAAACTAACAGAAATAAGTGTATAATTTATACATTTTTTCCACTTTGTATTTCCTAATTTTAGAATGTGTGTTACAGTGAAACCTGTGTAAGTTGACCACTTGCAGTGCATTACTTTTGCAGTCAACTTAAATAGGTGGTCAACTTATAGAGGTTGAATTATATGATAAAATCTAATTCTGTGCCCGAAAATAGCGGTCAACTTAACAGGTTTTACTGTAATAGTGAAAAGTAGGGGTGCAATGAGAAAAAATTCTAATTCTTCGAAGGGTGCTATAGAGGAGATGGAAAAGTTAGGGAACCCCTGCTGTATATATGCTATTCCGAGTGTGAATACAAGGATACAACTGATGTGCACATGGAAGTTATTGTGATTTTAGATAATTTATAATCATTTTTTCATTCTGGAAGCTTTTATTTTTCATTATTGAAATGATTTACTGTCGGCTCTCTGTTTAACGACTTTCAAGGGACCACAAAAAATCGTCCTTAAGTAGAAAGCGTCCTTAAATAGAATGATTTTAACTCTATGGCAGACCAAATGGGTCATTAATATAGTTATCTTAATATATAATAATCTTCTGTGCGGACGTTTGTCACCATAAGGCTTTTAAACGGCTGGACCGATTTTGATCAACTTTTTTGTGTGTAATTAAGTAGTGGCAAGCATGGTTTCGAAGCGCGATGGATAGAATCGGAAACGTTTTTGTTAATTAATTAATTTAAAACATTGGATGGTTATATCTCCCAAATGATTAATATTTATCTTAACCTATTGTTGAGCGAGAACTGAAATAAATATTTAACCCGTTGCCAAAGGACAATAAGAAAGCCAGCTCCACTTTTTGTAATAAAATTTCCTACTGCGATATGTCATTTGAGAATAGATAAATGAGAGAGAGAGAGTGAAGCCTTCATTTCTTGAAAGCAACGATTTTATGTCCTGAGATGTATTTTAAAGTAAAGTACCGGAAGGTTCACGCAATATGTTCTGTCGTCGTAGTTGAACCATGTGACCAGATCGGTGCTTTAGGTTTTCCTAACCAAATAACCAGAAAGTACCGTACCTAGCAACATTTGTTTCTCGGCTCAAATCCATCTGAGTTTTGGCACCAATGTCAAGAATACTTTAAGGATTATCTAACTAATCAGTACATTATTAAAAGAAAAGATTATGGAATTTAAAGACGAAACAAATTTTATTTTCGTCCAGATAAATTACAACAGATTAGAACAGAGTAGTTCTGTATGCAAAAGATCAGCGTAGTGGAAGATCTTTATCTTTCGTGGAAAGAATAAATTCGGCAATGTATGAAGATTAAAAAGTTTTTGTTCAAAAGATCGGACTGCTAACCGGTCGTAGTTGGCTTCGCTCACTCATCGAATGGATTACAGTAACGTGGTGGCATGACGACTTTGGCTATAAACAATAGAGTTGCGTGATCATTTGTTTACATTTTAAAGCTACTGTTAATGTAATTTATTGTATTTTTTGTTTATTTGGCGAAATATTTCAAATTGCAAAGAATTGCTTTTTGTTTTTAGTCATTTCAATTGAAGAATATGTTTTTTTTTACACCAGGAGGGGGGGGGGGGTGGAGGGATGAGTGATTTTTGCTTAATCAGAGAATTGTTTTTACCTTTATCATTTTTTTAAACGATATCTTTTCCATTGTTTTATTCTTTTTCATATGGGGGATGTTGCTGCGGGATTTCCCGTTTGTTGTAGATAGGGTAGTTAATTTTTTACACCTAATATCTGACTACGCTTTTTATCCTTTGAGTATGGCTGAAAGAACAAACCATCAAGTACAGGAGAAAAAATAGTTAATAAAATAACTACCCAGTGGGCATTAGATAAATCAAGTTGTAATAAATATACGTATTCTGACACCCAGCAGCTTAAAACATTTTCTTTTTACTTATTTTTTTCTACAAAACGGTTCACACACTGATAGTTAATTGAAATTTTTTAACTTTTCAATTTACAAAGTTTGAACAGAACAACATCTCCTCTAGTATAAGTTAAATATAGTTAAAGTCGTTAAATAGAGCGTCCTTAAACAGAGAGCCAACTGTATTTTGTAAACTGGTTTGCTATATGAGTTTTATTTTAAATGCTTTACCTAAACACTTTTTTAAAGGTCTTACAAATTGCTCATATTTTATTTCTTGTATTTTTAGTTCATGATCTGCAACCCTTTTCTGCTAGTCAAGTAAGTCTTGTGCCATTATATATTTATTTGTATGCTTAGAATTTTCTTTTTGAAATATAGTGTTTGTAATAAGGTATTTGTCAAATGTTCATTGAAAGTAAACTAAAATTTCTACTACATTAAGTAAAAATCTATGTTTTGCAACATCAAAGTAGTATATGTTTTGCCAATTAAATTAAAAATTAAAAAAAAAAAATTGACTGAGTCGCAAATGTAGAATCGAAAATGAATATTGAAAATACTTTTAAAAGCCTTGTACTATTAAAAATCAAATGAAAGTATTTTGTTTGTTAACAAATAGAAACTGGCCAACAATGAATTCAGTTACCAATAACTTGAATAAGGGCTTAGCCGTATTTAAAATCTGCTTTAAAAAAGCATTATAATTCTAATTCTGTATAACATGGAAGATCCAAACTCATTCTATCAGACACAGAAAAAAATGCTCTTAAAATTTTTAAATGTGTTTTCACTGCAAAAATCGCAAAAAACTTTTTAGAGGTTTTTAATTAATATCTTCCTCAATTAATGTCATCCGAAGACCCAACCTAACAAAGAACACTCTTGATCAACTCCCCTTTTAAATAAAATGTTTTTTTTTTTCAAAATCAATCCATCTTTTTAGGCGCTAGAATGCCACAGACAGATACACAGACGTGTCAAACTTATAACCCCCTTCCTTTGTGTTTCGGGGTTGATTTAACTTAAGCTATCTTAAGCTAACTTTTTTGTTTTTTCGATTCAATTAATGTCCCTGTGCATTTTTCAATCAATATGAAAGTTGCGAGTTCATTTAACATACAAGCTATCTTAAGCTGACTTATTTGGTTTATAATTTCTACAGTATTTATACTTAACCTGAATTTAGTTATTGTTAAATTATTGGTAGTTACTTATTTTAGGAAAATATTAAAATTTAAATTTGTGATAGTTCAACTAGATGTACAATTATGTGCATGCATGCACAAACACATGCACATATACATGTACAGCAACCCCTTGTTGCATTGTGCCTCATTATATTGCTCATTTGAATACAGTGAAACTTCAGTAAGTCGGAAGTTGCAGGGAAAGCGGAAAAATTTCGAGTTATCGAAAATTCGGCTGATTGAAAACAAAAACAAACCTACAGAATAAAATAAAATACTACCACTGACATTTTTGTTTTTAGTAAAACCCATTTAAAGTTGCGGTCCTAGATAGGCTTTCATTGAAAAGATTTTCTAAACTGTATAGCAGCACCTACCAAGGCTACTAGCATTAGGTCTTGCACCAAAACAAAGGAGAAATTCACTTACCATTTGTACAGGTTATCTGAAATTTTTTAATTTTATGACTTATATCCCTTTGCTTCTCATTTTCTCAATTACATATAATTTGTTCGATTATTTGGTTATTCTGTGTTATAAACTTTTGATCCACTCCACTTAAAGTTGCACTCAATGAATATTAGCATTTTTTTCTGACCAACTTTCTGAAGTTGTAAAATAAATTTATCATATTTATTTTTCCCCAGCATGTTGAAATGTTATCTATATACGAGGGCAAATCAAAAAATCTTTGCGCCTATTTTTTATATGCCAAAAACAGGTACATACAGGTATTTACATCTGTACATAGTATACTACGTAACTTACATTATTTCTCCACATAGTCACCACACCGGTTCAGGCATTTTTCCCATCGCAGCACTAAATTAGAGATTCCCCGTGGTAAATTCTTCCGGCTGCCTGTGGAACGACCGTCAGACCATGTTCTTGGCTTCTTTGTCGCATGTGAATCTCTGTTCTGCCAGAAACTTCTTCAGTAGACCGAAAATGTGAAAATCATTAGGGCAAGATCTAGGCTGTAGGTGACCCTGTGAATTGCTATGAGCTTTTGTCCATTGCTCCATACAAAACGAATAACACTTCGCTGCTCATAAGTTGTGGACGTCTGTCGAACAACTGTCATCTTAAATGACTGATAGCAGCTCTGCTTTTCCAAGCAAAAAGCAGATATGACTGGAATGGTTCAAGGAACTGTCACTGCTGGGAATGTATATGTTTTCTTTGCATTCACAGCCATATTTTGGCTGAAAAAAAAATAAGCGCAAAGACTTTTAGATTTTCCCTCGTAAATATAGTCAGACCCCGATTTAACGAACCTCTATTTAACTAATTTTGCGATTTCGCAAATTTTTCTTTTTCCCCGACGAAAATGAAGTCAAAACCCTCTATTTGCCGAATAATAAACTCTGAATTAAGGAATTAGTTAAACAACCGATTTTTTAAATTAATTTCAGCTAGGTAGGTGTTTTCCAAATATTATATCCACATTGTTCGAAGCAGACGGAGACTTTTCTTGGAGTCGGCAATTTTTGACGGGAGAGGAGGCAACCAACGAATAGTGATTCTGATGCAAAAAGCGATAATGAAACTCTCATTAAAACTTACTTTTTCAAATGATTTTTTACATGGCCTGGAAACTAAAAACATATCACATGCAGCAGGCTGCAAATGACACAGTATTTTCTTCTCTCCATAAAGTCAAAACTGAACTATTTCGAGTCAAGAAAATTGTCAAACATCTATTACTCAGTAGTTTAAATTGTGGAATGCTGAATAAAAAGTGTACACTTTGTAATTATGGATATTCTTGCACAGTTGCATGATAGGGATTTTAGATAAGGTAAGTGCAAATTGAAAAAAAAAAAACCCTTTTCACATCCCGATATTACGAATAAGCCTGATTTAACATATAAAAGTTTCGGTCCCGATGAATTCCTTAAATCGGGTTCCAACTCTAATTTTGAAGTAACCAATATTTTTGTGTGACAAGTATCAATGTAGTACTTTTTTTTCTTTAATTGCATTTAATTTGTTTAAATATTAGTGTGCAATTTTACTTTTTGAAATCTTTTTAGTTTAACTTAACGCACAGAATAAGGCATTTATCCTTTGGGAAAAATATACCTGGAAAAACGAATCCACTTGATGGCACAATGCAAGTTGCAGATAAAGGTAAGTTCATAACTTTTTTTTTTAATACTAAAATAATAACAACAACAACTGATGTTTCCTTGTTGGTTTAATTTAAAGTATTTGACCTAAACATTCAGGTATTCACAATATTGTGTTTTGAGCAATTCATATTTAATATTTGTGCATAAATGGCCAGTGCATCAAAAGATTATGGCATCAAACTAGGTGTGTGTGTAACCTCAGGTGTGTGGAGAGTGTTTGATTTACACTTTTTTTAATGACTTTTTTTTTATTTCTTTTTTTGGAAAATTGGACTATATTACTGAATTTTAAGGTTATAATTGATTAACTGACCTTTTCCAAAAAATTGAGCCCATAGGCTGAAAAGCAAGACGAATGGCTACATTGCAATGGGTAGGTAAAGAGCAGTAACTGCAAATTTTTCATTTTTCATTGTTTTGCATTTTTGTCATCTGTTGTATCAGACCCCGAAGAGTTCCTATTTTTCCTACTTTTTCCTACTTTTCAGATCTCTCTCCTCATTTTCCTACTTTTTCCTTTTTTTCCCTACTTTTTCCTTTTTTTTCCTACTTTTTCTTTCTTTAGTATAGAACTTTTAATTGTGCATTGATTCTTATTTTTACAATGCCGCACCCATAATTTTCTGCATGTTTCAATTTTGAAAAGCAAAAGAAGCAAGCAGATCCTGAGCTTTTCATTGACTGACTACATTAATTTCTAGAAAGAACAAGAACACTGCGGCGTTTGCCTGTTTAAAAGTCAATTTTTCGTAAGTAACTTTGTTGCCGTTGCAGCGTTTACGATCGACTTTTCTTTTTATCGCCCCGACTTCAGCCTACTGTTTTAACGAAACTATAAAAAAAAGACACTGACACATTCTGATGCAATTATATATTATTTACCCGTTAATTACAAGCTTTAGTTAAAGCAAACGGCCGACTGTTCAAAAAGTTCGGGAAAAGCCGAATTTCCTAATTGGCAAATTGTTTGTATGACTACAAGTGAAATGGAGCTCTATTTAAACAGAAAGGCAAAAAAGGAAAATAAGGAAGGAAAAAATGAAAAATTTGTACACTGTACATATTTTATTAATGTTAGTGCAAAATAAAATCGACAGACAACAGAAATTGGCAAAAACGGACCACTTCAAAAATAATCGCAGAAACTAACTTTTTTCGTACATAAATGTGATTATTGTTCATTCTAAATTGTAAACACTATTATAAAATTCATTAAATTTGATTTTCTTTCCTTGCAAAGAGTGTATTTGCAAAAAAAAAGCGGCAAAACCTGGATGGGCAAAACATTCCTAATTTTTGGAGAAAAATCGGAAATCAATTTAAATGAGAGATTCTGTTTTTATTTCTTCACATTTTTAAAAGTTGATTGATAGAGCCACAAGCGAATATGTATTTTTTTTTTTCTTTTTAATGGGTATTATCTACTCTGATATATCATCAATATCGAGGAGTTGCTCATCATTCTTATGTGCTGGGTTTATGGCAATGCGGTATTTCTGAACATTAAAATTTTTTTTCAAAGACTATTACTCCTTTTGGGGTGCGGCAATTATACCGATGCGGCGCATCTACTGTAAGTTATTGTACTTAGTGCTTCTGATCAAAGGGTAGGGGGAGAAAGAGATATATGCAGGCATTTGATTCCAGGTGCTCCCCCTCCCCCACTCTCAATTTCGTGAACAATTTCCGAATGAATATTTTTGTTGTATGGTGAGAATTGAGAGAAACTACATTCCTTCCCTTTTATGCACAGAGAAACATTAGAAACTGATCTTTGTCTTTGATAAAAATGTTATGATTACCATGCATGGATGTTTCCTTTTTTTTTTTGGTGACAAAAATTTTTGAACAAGAGGGAGGTAAAAATCACCAAACCATTAAAACAATATTCTTTTTTATTGCTTGATTAAAATTGAAACTAGCCGTAACATTGATTCCCCCCCCCCCCGGAGGTGGCTAGCGAAGGATGTATACTAAATGCAAATTTTATCTGAAAACAACAAAAAGTCCCCAAACTTTTATAGTTAAGCATTAATTTTCCAAAGCCAGGGAGGTAAGAAATTGACCCCACTGACCCCCATAAATGACGTACCTTAAACAAAAATGTATGTTCAATGCTAAAAATACAGAAATACAGAACATAGTACAGTCGACTCCCGCTACAACGCGATTCGACTTACGTGAAATGGCTATAAAGTGATTATTTCACCAGTAAATAATATTTGACCTAACAGGAATTCCTCCCCCGCAACACGAAAATTTTCAGAAGGGAATCACGGTGTGAAAGTGTCAGCTTTGTTATTGGCTACTAGAATATTAATGGACCTTAATCCCTTTAGCATCACTGGCAGTAGAAGTTCCCACACCGTACTAGTCTGAACATAGATGTGTTTGTGTGTACAACTTACTACTCCTCATTTACCTTTTTTTTTCCATTCTAAATGCGAAAGTTGATGAAATATAATGACATCTAAGAGCACAGTTCCATCTAAAGTTTATGAAAAGAGAAAGAGAAAGTTTCTGACATTTAAAGAAATGCTAAAGTTTCTCAATGTGTTTGAACAAGTAGGAAGTGGAGCGAAGATAGCACGACAATTAGGTGCGAGTGAATCTCCCATACGTACAATTAAAAGTCGAAAAAAGAAAATCCGTGAAAGATCGCCGCAGGGGTATGCACAGGGTTGGAGGACACCTGTTGGCCTGGGTCCGAGCCTAAAGTTGGTCCGAGATTTTTAAAATGAGGGGAAATATGTGTAGAGATGTAAGGGTAAACAAACAATATGAAGGGGGGCAGTAAAAGTCATAGTGACGGGCCCCAAAATTTCTGTGCACACCCCCTGGTTCGACTAGTAGTGTCTAAGCAAAATGCAAAAATTATGAAAATGGAAGCTCTTCTTGTATTGAGAATGAAAGAAACCAAGAGGAGGGGTGGAAGCGTTATAAAAGAGCTACCGAATCAACTGAATTTAAAAATGTATTAGAATAATGATTTTATTACGGAGTATAAATCATCAACATCTTCATTTTTTAAAGTTACAAGTATCATTACTGGATCTACTGCACAGTATTATTATAGTACATCATTTTATTATTACAATACATACAGTACGTACCGTACTGGTTTATTTTATGTCACGTTGATCACTGATTTCGTGCACCTTGACTGTGTTTTATGTTAAAACAGCTTTTTAAAAAGTACAAATAAAAATTCAGTTCTTTATGTAAGAAACGATAATGTGTAGTTAAGGTATGGTTTAAAACAGTTTGAGGTGGTGTTAACAAGTGTCCAAAAAAACTAGGTATGTTAAAAAAAAATTTACACTTGCACAACTTATACAATGCGAAATTTCGACGTACGCGAGAGGTCTTGGAACACATCCCTCGCGTAAGTTGGGATTCGACTGTACAAACCCTTTAGTTTACTTATTTCGTTATTTATTTAGTTTAATTATTTTATTATAAATTTTATGTCCCATATTTAAGAACAAATTTATTTTAGTTCTGCATTTTCAGTCTTTTTCCTTTTTTTTTTTTTTCAAATTTAAACATATGTCTCTGTTTATGCAAGAATGCATGTCAGCTGCTGATTATTTTCAACTAAAACTAATTGCTTTTGTATTATAGTTTATGACAACATGAGCTGAAAGTGTTAGGGTATTTTCAAATGATAAATAGATGCTCTCGAATGTTTTCGTCTTTGACAAAACAAATCTTTAACAGAAATTGGTTTTATTGCACCAAAATAGGAGTTTTTATTATTATTATTAGTTTTTTTTTTCACACTTAAAAATTTTGTTACTGTATTGTTGAAAGGTGTTTGTTTGTATTTTATTTTCATATTTTTGTAATTAAGATTTTTGTTTCCACCAGTTTATTTTTCATACTAATGATTGTCAGTCGTCTTGACGTGTGTGTAGTCCTATCTCTTCCTATTTTTTCCTACTTTTTTAATTTTTGATTTCCTTATTTCCTACTTTTTCTCCTCAAAAAACCACTTCAGAGTCTGTTATATGTTAGCATTACTGTACAATCATTTGCTTGTTTGGTTTCTACTAAAAAATGAGCTGATGTGTGCATCACATGACTTTCTTTTACGCTAATTTAATGATAATAGTGCCTTGGACTTGAAGTAGGCAAAGAAACACTTTACGTAGTTTCACCCCAAGTTTGTTGCAAACTGAACCGAAGCAAAAAAAAAAAAGTTTTTTTAATGTGATTCAATTAACTCTAAATATCGCCAATAGTGTAAAAAATGAAACTAGAAAAAAAAACGCCAAGTTGGTGACAAAACTTAGCGACCAAAAGCTTGATGATATATTACCAAGTGTTTGTCAAATTATAACACCACTTGAGTTTGCTTTGAAATTAACAACGATTTCCCTCCAAAAAGGGGTAAAAAAAACCCTTTGGAACATCTGAATGCAACCAAAAAGGGAAATGCACAACTAGATCCCACAAGGAGTCAACGTTCCAAATTTCTACTTTCTGGGACATACCGTTCTTGAGTTATGCGACATACATACATATGCGCATACATACATACATACATACAGACGTCATGAGAAAACTCGTAGTAATCAACTCGGGAATCGTCAAAATTTATATTTCGCGTGTCTATACATTCTTAGGTACTTATCCACGTGTGGTCGAGTCAAAAAAAAAAAACTCAGCATTCATTTGGAGGTGAGCAAAATGGAAATTAAGGCCGATTTTTGAGTGAAACTTTTTTCGCAAATATAATACTTCTTTTTTTGTAAAAAAAAGTAAAAAGTGGGAAAGAACCGTCAAATTCCAACACTTCCTTAAGTTGACCACTTTTGGTGCATTACTTTAGCGGTCAACTTAAACAGGTGGTCAACTTATAGAGGTTGAATTATATGATAAAATCTAATTCTGTCCTGAAAATAGCGATCAACTTAGACAGGTGGTCAACTTACAAGTGTGGTCAACTTAACAGGTTTTACTGTATTGAATACAAAACATGTTTCTTCAAATACCTCAAAAACTCTTTTCAGAAGATACTGTCATTTACCTGCCCATGGCAGTACAGTGGGACTCCCTCCATTCAATTCAAAGTCACATTTAAATTTGTATGAAATAGTAACATAAGTAAAAAATGAGATACATTTATCTACATATATATAAATGGATGTTGGTAAATGGGGGATGGATGTGTGTGTGTGTGTTCCCCAAGATCTCAGGAACTACCCGGCAAATTTGGCTGAAACTTTGACCGTTTGTTCTTTTTGGTACTGGGAAGGTTTATAGAGCGGTACGAAAAAAATCTGATTGATAGTTCCGTTTTTATTCCAATTTAAGTCCCAATTTTTGCATAAATGACCCAATATGGGGGTGAAAAAATCCTTGCACGTGTTAACATTATGTGTCCATCGAAAGCGCTAATTTTTCTGCTGAAGATGGCATCTGTTAGAAAGTTCTAAGTTGTGTAAAAAATGAGTTATAAGCTTTTTAGTTCCATGTTTGAAGGCTTTCATCAACGTAATTCATTATTTAATGTATCATCTCAACTCCCAGTTGATAGTTAAAATTGTTGTATTGTTGAATAATTTTGCATTTCTTCTGACTGTTTGAGACTTTTCTCAAGTCAAATCTTAAAGTAACGTTTTTCCACAAGATTGGCTAATAATAAATGGATTTGGCTGATTGTTTTCCTTTTAAATGGAATTTTAATGATTTTTTTTTTTTTTTTTTTTTTTTTATTTATTATTATTATTTGCTCTGATCAGACACTTTCTTATTATCCAATCTACCAGTCGAAATCTCACCAAAATTTTTGCAGAAATATTTCAGTAGCTGATGCGTTTGGCAGTTTTTTCGACTGCCTCTGTTTCTGAAGCTAAAGACTTTGTTATAATGTATCTCAACTTCTACCATGTAAACAAAATATCGCCATTAAAAGAATCTTTAAAACTTTTTTTCAATATGTGAAATAGTCCATCAACTAAATTAGACAAATCCATAAACAGCACAAAAACTTCCATTAATTTTTTTTGCACAATTTCAAACCATTGCCAAATTTTAGTACTTATTTTGCAAGCATTTCGGATGAAACTTTTTAGCGCATTTTATGGTGACCAAAAGAATCTCAGCATCTCTTTAACAAAAATTAGTAAAATTCAGTTTTACGAAGTAAGAAGAGGAATCATTATCCAAGGTATCCCAAAACGATTCCCGCAAAATCGGTAACATTTTAAATCTCACCAAGAACCCACAATAATTGAAATTTCCCAAAATAACTAAAGCAAGTATAGTGGGATTATGGGCGGCTACATTTTCCAAACTGTTCGTACTTCAATATTCATGCAGAGATGGTAAGACTAAAAAATAAGTATTAACTGATAAATTTTTTTTTAACATGTGAAGTTTAATTTCATATTTCGAAAATTCTTCAATTTGTATATTCTTTAAATTCTTTCACTTAAAACAGAAAACAAGTGCAAGTAACGATTGTTTGTCATAATTATTACTGGCCTAGGCAACACCGGGTATTTTTGCTAGTGCACTTATAAAGTAAATTCTTCTTTCTCTTTGTAAATCGATTGACACTATTGTTTTTCAAGCAGCTGTTAATTTTCAACTTGAAAAGTGGTGTGGCAAGGCTGCTTTACTTTCGGAAGTGAGTTGGCACTTGCTTCACCCCCCCCCCCCCTTCCTCTGTGCGAGCTGCCTATGTTTAATGCAGGAAACGAACACATTATTTGACTTTCTAAATGTCAGAATTTCTCCAATTATTGCATGCTTAAAGTTTTTTAAATGCAATATTTTAGTTGCTTCAGTTACAAAGATCTCAAAGTGTTGATGAGTGACCCTATCCCGTACCTCAGGTATGCTAAGAAGAAATTTAAAAAATAAACTAGACTGAATTACTACTTTCAAGTGCATGAAAGTAAATTGCTTTTGTACATGTAAAACCTATATGCATTTGTCCTTATAATACATAATTATTTCCTTATTTAAATCCATTTTTACCCACTTGAAAACCTGGAAAAGTCAGGGAAAATTTCAGCCAACTGAACAAGTCAGGAAATTTATTAATATCTGAAAAAAGTCAGGTAATTTTTAATTCCTAAAGAAAGGATTGGTTTTTTACTGTTTAAAAACTAAACACAAAGCATTGCCTTTACTTTGCTTAACTCTAGAGTATTTTTATAGCAATCAAATCCCATTTTAACCAGGGGGTGCTGAGGAATAATTTCACTGTTTAGAGAATTTCATTGTACTAATGTTATGAATACAGTTGAGTCTCGACTTACCCAAGGGGAAAAGATCCAAGACCCCTCGCGTAATTCGAAATTTCGCGTTGTGGAAAAGGAAGTGCTCACACATTTTGTGTAAACAAACTTGGTTATTTTATGCATTTTTGTAAACTCTCAAACTGTTTTAAACCATTTCTTATATAAACAAGTGAATTTTTACTGCATTAAAAAATTGTATTACTCAACATTACAATGTGCAAAATCAATGGAAGAAAGAGGCATAAATTAAAATAGTATGGTATATATAGTATGTAGTGAATAATAAATTGCAGCACTAATAATAGTACTGTACAGTAGGTACAGTAATGATGTTTGTAACTTAAAATTTGAAGACGGTGATGATTTATGCTGCCCAATCAGATTGTCATTAGTCTTCCCCTTACACTGCGTCAGAAGAAGAGGAAGAACAAGAAAAAGTGAAGAATTAATCTTCTGCTAAAAATCTGCATGTTGTGGGCGTAAAAATCGTGTTAGCTCTAAAATTCGTGAAAAACGCGCGTTATAGCCATTTTGTTTAAGTCGAATTACGTTGTAGCATGATTCGACTGTATTGATCTAGTCCTATATAATTTGAATTGGGGAGAACCAAAGTCTTTACTAAAACAAGACTTTTGCTGCTTACTTCGTTAAAATGGGATTTATTTCTTTTTGAGATAAGCGATTTCAATTTCTTTTTAATAATTAAAATTTTTATATCAGACAAAATTATATCATGGAAATTGAGTGTTGAAGCTACTATTTGAAACTTGAAATTTAAAAAATGAAATAGAGTAATTTTAATGCAGTAAACTCCCGATCATTTGCGGAATAGGGTGGTACAGTAACCGCGGATAATTCGAATCGTAGGTAAACGATACTTAGTGTGTACAAGCTAAAAAATATTAATAACACTCACACATGCATTTAAATTCTAACTAAAAACATTGCTACGTTGTATCTACTAACATTTAATATAAAAATGTATCCAAAATCTAAAAGCACACAATAATACAAGGTTGAAAAAAAAAATGTGAAAAGACCCTCGGACAATCCAACCATCGATTATCGAGAGTTTACTGTATATTGATAGAATTTTATAATAATTTTAAAAGAATGTAAAAAGATATGTATAAATCAATGGAAGGAAATATTTTACAAATACAAATGTGACGACCAGCAACAGGCTCTGGGCCCAGCTAGGCTGGTCCTAGTCAATTAATTATTCCTCAATGAAGATTAATGGCCATCTTAAAGCTATCCCTTGCTCATTACCGCCTCTTCTGGTAAGCTATTCCAAGTGACCATGACCCTACTAAAGTAGTAGTTTTTCCTAATTTCCAAGTTAGCCTGAGATTTAAATAGCTTAAAACAATGATCCCTCATCCTGCTTTCCCCGCAAAAATTTGATCCATTTACACCTTTCATTTTGATAAAATTAAATTACTGAATTATGTCCTCTCTGACTCTCCTTTGCTCCAGGCTACACATGTTAAGCCTATTAAGTCTGGTATCATAACCTAAATCTGAAAGTCCCCTTACTAATCTACTTACCCTTCTTTGAACCCTTTCCAATACAAAAATATCTTTCTTCAGATAAGGCGACCAAAACTGAACAACGTACTCTAAATGAGGTCTTACTAAACTCCTATATAAAGGCAGAAGAACCTTCTTAGATTTGTTTGAAATAGATCTATTGATAAACCCAAGCATTTTGCTGGCTTTGTTACTAGCAATGCTGCTTGACTAAACTTGAAGTTCTGATTTATTAAGATACCCAGATCCATAACATTTTCTGCCTGATTAATGACTGAACCCTGTAAACGATATCTCGTACGCTTATTTCCATGACCTAAGTGTAGCACTTGACATTTCCCTACATTAACTGCCATACCCCATTTACCTGCCCACTTAGTAATATGATCTAGATCCTCTTGAAGTTGTTTTAATTGGTCTCCATTTTCGACAATCCCCATAACTTTTACATCATCAGCAAAACAATTAATGCTTCCAGAAATATTTTTATTGATGTCATTCATCAAGATAATAAACAAAAGAAGCCCTAAAACTGATCCCTGAGGAACCCCGCTTAAAACATCACTCCATTTAGAATGATTTTCTCTCACAACTACTCTTTGCTTCCTACCAGTGAGCCAATTTCTAACCCATATCTATTTAAATGATAATTTTTAAAAATACATTAACTTTTTGATATCTGGAAATTTAATGTTGCCAGAATAAGAACATCAGGTGGAAAAGTCAAGGAAGTTGAAAGCTGATCTGGAATAGACACCCTGTTTCGATTGAAAGAATTTCTTGCTTGTTTTGTGCTAAGGTTTGTTCATGAATAATGTCGCCCTTTTTAAAAGATTTTTGTAGCCTACCTCCCACCTTTGTCACAAGATGTCACACTTCACCTTATCTACTTCCCTCCTCGTCTCACATGCCATGCTGTATTGCATAAACATATAGTTATGAAAATGTTTTTATTTGAAAGAAAATGAGTAATGTCACACTTCTTGTTACACCTTTCCTCCCCCTTGTCAGGGATATCTTGGCCCAGACCCCCATCCCCTTCCCATTTTGGCCCAAAAAAATACTTATGACCACCCCTCGGGAAATGACCCCCTCCAGAACCAGAAGCTGAATCCGGCCTTGTCTGGAGTATATTATTTTGCTCCCAAAATGCCAAAAAATTCTTCGAAAGGAATAGTGTGCATTGAAGGGGGGGGGGGGCATTGGTGAGATAGTAGTTTTTATTCTTTTAATGAATATGGGAAAACTAGATCTTCTCAAGCAATTAATGGTAGGAAGGGCATTGTACCTTGGAATGAACGGCATAGTCCTGCCGCAATTTGATGACTGACAACACTAGCCTCTGACAGTTCTTCGCTAAGCTATTTTAGTCTGTAGTTTAACTAGCAACTTTAAAACAAGATTTGTAGAATCTAAAAAATAAAAGAAAAAATTTCATCTGTAAGAAATTTATTATTGTTACTATTTAATTTTTTTCCTAGTTGATTAGTGTTAAAATTAAGTTAGTGTATTAAACTTTTAATTGCGTTCTACTTATTGGTAAGTAGTCAATCAGAACAACTAACCACAAACACTTTTACAGGCTGTGTTTTTTTTTTCTTTCTTTTTTTTAATGTGTTGTATACATTGAAAAAAAAAAAAAAAACTTCTTCTGTCCTTGGGAAAACTCTGCAATGTCTCTGATATCAAAACTAAATGAAGATAAGCAAAGCCTCAATTTGTCTACTATAGTAAAAAGTTGTATGTTGTGGCCATTTCACGAAACTTTCTTCTGTATCTATCTTATAAATTCTTGAATCTAACATATAACAGCTCATGTAATAGCTACTACAAAATTCTACTATTCTCAAAAGCCAGAAGATTTCAATAATTAGGCTAGCAAATGATTTCCCATGCGATTTTTGTGATACAATTTAGTATGGGAGTTAGTGTTTCTGAAAGGTACTGGCACGAGGAGAATGGATTTGGATGTTAGCACCCCTGAAAATAGTGAAGGGGAGCGGTTATAAGTGCACTTGGGAGCAAGTGGTTTCCTATTCAATTTTTGTGATACGATTATGGGAGTTAGTTTTTCTGAAAGATATTGGTACAAGAAAATCGAGTTTGGATGTTGCCAACCTTGAAAATGGTGCAGGGGGCAGGAGGACGGTTATAACTGCGTTGGGTGGGAGCAGGTTGTTTTCCATTCAATTTTTGTGCTACGATTATGGGAGTTAGTTTTTCTAAAAGTTATTTGCACAAGGAAAACAAATTAGGATGCTGCTACCCCCAAAAATTCTGCAGGGGGCAGAAGGCGGGAGTAATTATAACTTTGCGGAGGCGGGGGGGGGGCAAGTGGTTTTCCATTCAATTTTTGCGATACAATTATGGGAGTTTTTCAGAAAAGTATGGGTCCGCGAAAAACGCATTTGGATGTTGCCAACCCTGAAAATGGAGCATTGGGGCAGGGGGCAGTTATAAAAGCACTGGGGAGGGAGGGCAAATGCTATTCCGTTCAATTTGTGTGATACAAATATGACTAATTTTGCCCAGATAAATTCTAATCCAAATTTCCACGAATATACAGGTTTAACATGAAAGAATATCCCGGTTTTAAAAATTTATATTTCACTAACTATTACACTTACCACTATAAATGATAAATAAAAATAAAGATAAGTTGTCAAAGTTTTTGAACGCACGTAACTAAGCTTGCACTTTCTACGCTAGAAGCGCAGCCAGAGATTCCTTTGGGAAGTGGTTTTTTGGTCACAACAGTCCTTACACGTGTATTGACTACTGAATTAGGATTGGTAACATTGTTAAAACCGAGCCCTCTCGGGGGGGGGGGGGGTTACCCCTCACCCACTTTGCTGTGCCACTGACGTTCCACAAAAGTGGATTGGCCTTGCAGGTGATTGTGATTTACCCTGTATGCGTTGGCCAGCCAGATCCCCAAACCTAACCTCATGTTTGTTTTTTTTTTTTTTTTTCATTTTATGGTGTTTTGTCAAAGACAATGTTTATGCACTGCCATTGCCTACAACATTGCAAGAACTGAAAGATCGCATATGTGTATAGCACATATGTGTTATAGATGTGTGTCGCGTTACGAAAGGCGCCCACATCGAACATTTGTGAGTGAAAAGAAACTTGGACAGTTTATCTTTATTTTTATGTGTCATTTATAGTGCTAAATGTAATAGTTTATAAAATACAGTGAAACCTGTGTAAGTTGACCACTTGTGGTGCACTACCTTTGCGGTCAACTTAAACAGGTGGTCAACTATTGGAGGTTGAATTATATGATAAAATCTAATTCTGTGCCTGAAAATAGCGGTCAACTTAACAAGTTTTACTGTACAAATTTTTAAAACCAGGATATTCTTTTATGCTAATCCTGTATAATCGTAACCCGTAGGAAGCAGGATTCTGACCCATTGTTGTGATGTTGCATTTTAATCAGTAAAAAAGCATTTCTTTTAACATAGTAAGTACATGACAGAATTAGAGATCCTATATGGAGAGATTGGACAACGGCGTGCCGCTCTCCGCCATGTTTAGTCCAAGTGTTGTCAGCTCGAAATGCTGCGCTGTGTGAATTTCTAGCTTTCTCGCGGAACATAGGACATGAAATCTTCTAAGAACAGACTTATTATTTAGGGCTCGACCGATGGCATTTTTTGGCCGATGGGCAGATGCCGATTGTTGGCCGATTGTTCAAAGATGGCCGATGGCCGATTGTTTTCCTCCAAATGGCCGATTGCCGATGGCCGATGGCCGATGCCGTTGGCCGATGGAAAAAAAAAATCAAACAGAAATAAATTGATAAAATTGTCAGAGATTTAAAGGATGATTGATTCATTTCACTTTACTTCCTTTCTACGAATAAGGAATTGCAATCACAAAAAATAAAAAAAAATCAGATTTTCACCTAAATTTTTATTTTACGATCACCCAATTTAAACTTCACAAGTTTTTTCGGCACATCTGTACATGCATATGTACCTAAGAACATGTAGATGACCGAAATATCCATTTTGAACGCTTCCTCAGTTAATTATCGCAAATTCTCTTGTGATGTCTTCATGCGCGTAAACTTACGTCACTCAAAAACGTTATGAAATAGTAAGTTGAAAACTCATACGTACGTAGTATGATCTAAAGGTTAGAGGACAAGTTGTATAAAACCTTACCCTGAATAGTTCACATTACCGAAGCAAATCTATCTACAAAATAGTTACCTTGAACGACTATGCACTTCTGCCAATGTTCGTATAGCTTTTAGAAGCGCTCCTGGAAGACATTTTCGCAACTTCCTGCAAGGCCTCTTGCGCTGCTGCTTTAACTTCATCGTAGGAAAGAAAGCGACTTTCATGTTGAGGATGCACGGTTCGATTGGTCAATACTCTGATATGACAAACAAATAACATAACGTTTCGTTGGACTTAGCTCCGTGTGACTTTTACCTGTTCCCAGCAAAAAAACATTTGCATGGACGATGCTTTCCTCTGTCAGGAAAAGATAAAGCTGCATCATAGAAGGTAGCGAAAAATGGCTTTCAGAAGTGTTTCCAAAAGTTATATGAACACTGGTAGAAGTACATAGTCCCTCAAGGTAAACTTTTGAAGGTGGATGTGCTTCTGTAATGTGAACTATTCTGGGTAAGGTTTTATACAGCTTGTCCCGAACTTTTGGATCGTACTACGTACAATCTATATAGGGTGTAGTTATGCTTCTCCTTTTTTGACTGCTGTACAATGAAAGATAAAGAACAACAGCCAAAAAAAAAAAAGAAAGAAAGAAAGAAAGAAAGAAAAAAGGAAGAAAAACAAAAAGACTGTTTAATAAACAATTGATTTTTTTTTTTTAAATTGAACATATAACTAAGATTTCAGTAATATTGTAATGATGCATGGATTTAAGTTCACTAAACATAGTTAAAAAACATTAAAATATGTTGTTAAATCATTAAAAAAAATTAAGAATAAAACTATGAAACCGTCAACAAATTACGCAATTAAATTGGAAAGATTGCACGTAGACAATTTTTAGTCATCAAATTAAAAAAAAAAGATAACAGATAAATTACAATACTAAATCATAAAAGAAATATTTTTTTCTTATTTAAAATTTATGAATAGAAAATTTTGCATTTTTCAAAAAACTAAAACAGTGACATAAATTTTGCTGGAAAAAAAATTGCCATGAAAAGAGCGAGGTTCTTAAAACGCAGCTATAAACAAAATCAATATTTACACAAAGTTAATAACTGAATACATATGACTACTTGATCTGATGTTTGCATACATAATATTGAACAATTAGATTGTTTAATCTTTTATGAAGCTTTACAAACAAGTTCAAATTAAATTGTTCAATTTAACAGTAATTTTCTGAAATTTAAAAAATTGCATAATAGAAAATCCTTGAAACTTTTCTATAAAAAACGAAAATAACTTATTCATTGATTTTATATAAATGCATAAAAATAGTTACTTACAACAGAAAAAAAAAATCGATCGCTATTAATGATACAAAAAAGATGGCGCATTACGAAATGGAGGGGGTGGGGGGGGGTCACCCTCTGATTTTGCAGTAACTCACACTTCGGCCCCAACCTCTGCCTAATATTTGTAGTACAGAACCGCTAAAACCAACACCTCGGAAGAGTTTCTGAATCTATTTCAGCACTTCCGAAGAAAAAATTCAAAATTCCCTTCGATTTCCGAATTGTGTCACCATTCAAAACGTCTTTCTTTAATCAATTTCTTAAATTAATGCTCTAAATTCTTTCTAAACAATAGATAAAGTTTGAAAAAAAAATCTCTAATTTTATGAATGGTGTTAGTTTTAAACAACTCAAGAGTATAACTAGAGTTTAATTTCAGAAATTGAGGAAGTGGGAGGAGGGGCACACAAGTGTTCTCGGAAATTCAAAATAGTCGTAAAAAATAGAGTTCAAAATAATCATGAACATTGAGCAAAAAAACCCTTCCGAAACTTGCACCCGAGTTTGTATTGACTTGCAGTGGCGGATTTAAAATACAGAGTGTTTTAAATTGAATAGCGGGGTTTTGCCATCTCATATTTGTTTCCATAGTCTCCAATTCGGCAATATATCACCAAATGACCGTCAGTCTGAGACGCTATCTTAGTTTTGCATTGAAATAAGTAATTAATAGCCACAAAAAATGAGTAAACAGGCTTTTCAGAACACCGGATCGAAAACAAAAAGGGAAGTGCACAACTGGAACGTACGCACACCCCACACGCGAAAACTTATCCTTCTACAGTTTACCATTTTGGAGTTATGACTTATGAGAGATACTACGTACATCCAGCAGCAAGAAACAACGCAATAATTAACTTGTTTGGTACCTGAATGCAGTATTAAAAACTCTTTCAGGGGTGACTCAAATAAAAATTCATACTGAAATTTAGTAAACAATTTTATATGAAAACAACCTTTACTTTGTATTAAAAGGTAAAACATCAAAGGTCTTTTTTTTTTCAAAAACATCGGCCAATTCCATCGGCTTTTCGAAGTTTTTAAGGCCGATGGGCCGATGTTTCTTGCAATTTAGCATCGGCCGCCGATGCCGATGCCGATGGCTAAATTGTTGAACCATCGGCGCCGATGCATCGGCCAGGCCGATGCATCGGTCGAGTCCTATTATTATTTCTTCTCCTCGTATTTTCATTAAACGGAGTGAGCACTAAGTCTGGCAATCCGATGCCAATAGTTTCATATCGTCATAGCGCTTAGAAAGAAAAAATATTTTCTCAAATACTTGTTCATAAAGATAGAAAACAAACGCATATTTGTGATCTGCATATTGTATTTCATAATATCATAACTAGCTTCTAATTTTTTCGATACAATGTACAGTGGTATTTGGGTCAGAAGATGCATTACGGTCTACGGGGAGTGAACATCTTTGGACATAAGATGGCCGCCGTTCCGAAGCTGTCCAATCTCTCCGTATTTAGGATCTCTACACAGAATCATAAAAATTATTTCTTGAGGGTGTTTTTTGTGGGTGCGCCATAACCAAAATACTTAATCGAACTTCAAAAATAAGACATCGATTTTAAAGATTTGCTCATCTCCATCATCAAAAAGGAAACAAACAAGTCACATTTTGGCTGCTTTCCGAAAAATTACTCTTAAAACTCCGGATTTTTGAATTCCTGCTGCCGCGTGGGAATACTTCGTACAGCTCAGCCAGTCACTTGTAAGAATTAATTAATTTTTTTTCAATCATGAACATTTTCTAATTTTATCCGAACATGTTATTAATGTATGTCGCATGTGTAAACTTTTTAAATAGCATTTTAAATTTCTTTTATTGTTGAGAACTTAAGCTGCCAATTAAGTTCATAAAGTTGTTGATTTGCAAAAAAAAAACAGAATGGCACCTATCTGTTTACAGCTGTAATAAATGGAATATCTTTCTTTCAAAGCATTCGAAACTGAAAAGTAAAACTCTTTTAAATTTTAGATTAACTAATATATTATAAATTTTTTAATCATTGTTGTGAGCTTTCAGAAAAAATGTACTTTTAGAATATTTCAAGATAAGGAGTTTTCTCGCTTTAGTTATTGTTAGTTTTAGTCTGATTTTCTTTTTTTGAAATTTAAGTCTAAAAACCAGAATCGTAAGTTGCCTTTGATGTCAAGGGAATATGTTCGGCGACCCTCACCCGGATCTTTTTTTGAAATTTAAGCTCTAAAAACGAAATTTAATATGATCTTTAATCATGTGAAGAGGGACAGCAGGCATTCCCCTAAATTTTTTTTTCGAAATTAAAATCCTAAAAATCCATTTCTTGTCTATTTTTGATGAGGTTTGAGGACGGGAAGGGGTGCGTGGCTCTTCCCCAGGATATTTCCAAATTTAAGCTTTAAAAATGCAACTGCAGGACACCTTTCAGGACAAGGGTTGGGGCTTAGAGAATTTCTCACAGAAATTATTCGAAATTGAAGTTCAAAAACGAAATTTTAGACGATTTTTGATAATGTTAGAGGGATGGTATTCGGTACTCGGTCGTGGAAATTTGTAGAGATTGAAGCTCCTAAACCAAAGCTCATGATAATCTTAGAGGATGTTCTTAGATCAGGTACTCTGGCTTGAGAGGGGCAGGGGTTGCTGTAGTCCCATATCCCTTTTCCTGAATTCACCATTGCGCTCAAGTATTGATGCTCCTCTAAACTGATATTTTCCCCCTATGGTATTTTAATTTTTCAACTATGCAATAATATATTTTTAAATATAGGGATGATGTCGCGATCCCCTAAGAAATCCTTCGTGGCCCCATTGGGGGTATCGACCTACAGGTTGGGAACCCCTGTATTAAAAGGTAATTTAACAGGTGGGCTGTGCATTAGGGTGGGCCGAAAAACAACTTTTTTTTTATTTCGATGATGAGTAGTGCGGAAAAGGTGCCATTGGTAGAGCAAAGTGCACATAAAAAATTTGAATTTTTTCTGACAATTCTTTGATCTGCCACAACTGTGTTGAAGTTTCGAAAAAATGCTGCTTTTAAATGTTTTTAGCCAAAATTAGTAAAAATAGTATGTTTTTATTTTCGATGATGAGTCGCGCGGAAGAGGTACCATTGGAGACACTTAACTCCCATAAAAGTTTTGGGGGTGATGCATTTTTAGATGCTTGGTGTCATAAATTAACTACTTATTGCGTATAAAATTTTAAATTTCCGCACTACCCATCATCGAAATTAAAAAAAAAAAGTTTTTTGGCCCACCCTACTGTGCATGAACGGCAGGAAAAAACCCACTGCTTGTCCGTAAAACTGTAGCGAGGTAAAGTGGATTTTCCTGCATTGACACTACGCTGGCAGCAAAGCAACTTTTACAGAGTTTGTTCTCTCTTATTGATAAGCAGGTGATATAGTACTTGGTGCTGCTGCACAGGTTTTAAATGCAAAATACCAGGGGCTGTGTTGAAGTTTCGAAAAAATGCTGCTTTTAAATGTTTTTAGCCAAAATTAGTAAAAATAGTATGTTTTTATTTTCGATGATGAGTCGCGCGGAAAAGGTACCATTGGAGACACTTAACTCCCATAAAAGTTTTGGGGTGTGTGGTATAGCTCTTTCCTTTGCTACAAATTATGGGAGGTCACTGTGTCCTTCCAGAAAGTACCTTATTCGGCAAATTTTGTCTTAGAATTCGGCAAAATGTGGAGCCCCATTCGGTAAATTTATCCTCATTCGGCGAAATTTGGAGTTCCATCCGGCAAGATTTGGAGTTTCATTCGGCAAATTGAGAATTTTCACAATCCCAAATATTTAAGTTCGGGGCGCCCCTGAGTAAGATATCCAAAAACTCATTTACTTTTGCATTGAAAAAAAGAACCTTGTTACCCCGAAATGCGTTATTTTGTGCTTGTTTGACGTTATTGATTTTATTTTCATTGAGGTGGTAGTTCGAATTAAAATGATGCGTATACTTTTCATTGCAAAAAAAAAAGCGATTAGTACTCTTTTTATTTAATAACCTTAAATTAAATAGTGGTTGAATTAAATGAGATTGTCTTTGAAATTAATGCACTTGCACCAACATTACTTCGGATAGTCTTTGAAATTAAAATATTAACGTATTGCAAAAATTATAAAATTTAGCATTGCTCCCCATAAGCAAAAATCTGCATTAGATCTGTTGAAAGGTTGTGTAAAGCAGAGATTCAGACAGCTGAACATAAACAAATACGTTTAATACGAAACATGGGGACACACATACAGCAAGACATAGAGAAAAGTAGTGAAGCCCGATAAACAAGACTGCGGCTCTTTAAATAGAATAGAGGGCAGATTTTCAGTATCCAATGATGTTTCTCAAATAGCAATAAGCTTTCTCCAAAGTCCGATAGTGGATTTAAGAAGAGATTTCGCGAACTCCGTGGAAAGCTGCAAATGTCTCTTCCAATAAGAAATAAGCACAGTTATTTCTTTTAAACCAATAGAGAAAGCGATTACATTCAACAAGATCTATATTTATCGTGAAAAAATAAGAATTTTCTCTGTATACCTAAAATGAAGGTGTTGTACTTTATTGGATTTGGAATGTAGAAATGCTTCAATTTTTTTCGCTTGAAATCTTTGTTTCATTAAAAGTAACATGGATTAAAGTTGTGAAACACAATAGCGTGAGAACTAAAGTAATTAAATTGCCGAAGAATTGTCTCTACTAATAATAAAGTTGTAAGTTGGTATGTAAGGATATGTCTTTCTGTATGTTTGTGACTTACCTAAAGCTAAGACCGGTCGGTCAATTTTTATGAAATTTGACTGAAGTTTTTTTTTTTTTTTTGTTCTAATTGTAGGCCATAAAATGATAGGAAAAGGCTCTTTCTACGCGAACTTTGTATTTGAAAGTCTGTAAACAGAACGGATCCTAGGGTGTTGACGGTCCGTGTGCAAAGTCTTAATGCGCCACCCCTCTAGAGAATTTTTTATACTTTGCTTAATACTTAACGCCCTTATCCATCTTCCTTCAAATTTTCTGTATCAAGTTTTAAAAAAAAAAGAAAGAAAGAAACAGATAACATTATAAAACGTAAGAAGCGTTTTATAATGAGGAACACTTTGTGTGTACAATTTGTTGCTTAGAAGAAAATAATAGGTTCCAAAAATAATTCCTAAAAACGTATTTTAGTTCGCCTTCGATGACATCATAGGAAAGACGAAAGTTGGAGAATTGTGTGATCTCCCCAGAAATTTGTTGAAATTGAAGTATGAAAAGTAGTTTTAATTAATCGTTGGTGGTGTGGCGTCCTACTCCTTAGTCCCGGGGACCCGCAGTGGCCTGTCAGTAGATTTTCGAAATGCAAAAAATCGTTAGTGCCCATGTCGTATGACTGTGCGGCATTGCGAATGGTTAGTAGCCACTACGCGCAGCCCCATTAGAAAGAAAGAAAAAAAAAATCTTTGGTGGTGTTAGAAGAAGAGAGTCGGGTAGGTTCAGTTCTTCCACTGCGAAACTTTCAAAATTGGTGTCGAAAATCGAAATTTTATTTGCAATTTTACTATTAAGTTAATTTTAAGCTGCTTTTGGTAATCTTAGAACGGGTGGCGGCTCTTCCCGGAAATTTCCCGAAACTGAAATTTTTTTAACACGTTTTTGGGTATCTTTGTTAATGTTTAAGGAAAGGGGGAGGTTCGGGGCTGTGCCCGGGAATTTTTCGACATTGAACTTTGAAGAAACCAATTGCAAGTTACCTTTGATAGTGGAACGAGAGGGAGAGGATATGGTCTTTTCTCTTCTTCATTCAAAAATTTTCGAAAGTGAAGTTTTAAGGCATAAAGTCTTTGGCAAGGGTTGGGGTTTTGGCGACTTTTCTCTCGAAATTTCATAACACTGTAGTTTTAAAATCACATTTTTTGGCTATGTTTGTTAACGATAGTGGAAAGATGATTAGAGGTTCCCAATGAAATGCTTTTTCGAAACTGAAATCAGTTTTAGGCTGCGGAAGGAAGGGTTTGTGGGATCTCAGACAGGTATTTCTTAAAACGCAATTTTAGAAAATCTTTGGTGACTAAGAAACTCGGGCTATTTTTGAAACTAAAGTTTGAAACATCAATTATTGATTACCTTTAATGACGCTGACGTGAGCGGGATGCCCTAACATCGTAAAAAGTTAACTCAGGCGATCCCAAAAACGCAACTTTAAGCATTGTTTAAAAACGATAGGGAAAAAAAGGTTGCGGGGGGGGGGGGGGGCAGGGTGCTCTTTTTTTAAACTGAAGTCAATTTCAGGCTGGCTTTGGAAAAGAAGGATGTCTTGGTTCCATGGAACTATCTAAAACCGAAATTTTAAGCTATCCGTGACTACGTTAGGGAATGAATATTCTCTTCCGAAAATTCTTCGTAACTAAAGTTTTAAAAACACAATTTTAGTCTATTTCTGAAGACATTAAATGAGGGGGGGGGGGAGTTGGGTATCTTGGAAATATTTTGATAACCAAAACTTAAAGGCGTAATATAGACTAGCTTTGGTAGTAATGTCTGGAATATCGACAGCCTTCCGCCGTAAAAATTTTCGAAAATTTAGTAGAAATGAATTTTTTTTTAGGCAGTGATTGATGACGTTAGAAGAAGAGACGGTTTGTGGGCTGTCCCCGGATTAAACATTTTAGAGCCATCTTTATGGACTTCGTAAGAAAGAAGGAATAAAAGTCTAAAGATCGGCAACGGTTCACCCAAGAAAATTTTCCAAAATTAAAGTCCTAAAAATGCAACTTAAGGCTCTCTTTAGTCTTTTCAAGGAGAGACCTGCTTTTGGATTTGTGTTTTGGAACCACGCTTGAATTTGCTACCCGGGATACGAGCTCTGGACCCCTCTCTGATCTAAAACGGAGCAGTTAGTTCATTAGGGATCTTCACTATCTACCGAAAAAAATGTTGTAAAGTGGAAAAATTATGGAATTTTAGTTCGGAATTCATGTATGTTTGATCCGCAGGGTGGAGGAATTCCCTATTCCCCCCCCCCCCTGTTTCCGCGATTATTGAAAAATATAATTTTATATTTGAAGGTGTATCTTATTAATATAGTTATTTTATTCTGAAATAATTCTGATTGTATAAGGTCTGTTTAAGCTTGTAGGTGGCAGGCGAGGGGGGGGGGGGGCAGTAGTGGTCGCCATTGGTACCCCTTATAGAAAGCCCCCTTTTATCCTTCGGAAGGAGCAATTGCTCTTATTGCCCCTTCTCTGTATCTGCGCACGGTTGCCTGCCCACCGATGGCTCGAATTTTGCAATCAAATGAAGGATATTGTCAAGAGAAGACACAACTGTGCACTAACTTCCCTTTTTCTATGCAATGCTTTTGGGAAATCGGTACTCAGTTAAATTTTCAAAGTTTTCAGTAAACTTTTAAAATTTAGCATATTTATGCGACTTACTATAAATTTTGCTTTGAGAAATTTTGCTTGACTAGCTGACCCGTGCGAAGCATTAAAAAATTCAAGAAACCAATTTTTTAAGCAATATTTTGAATAGATAAAATGTGATTTGTTTGTTTATTTTTTGCTGATAGCAATGAAAAAACTTTAAATGATGTTTTTCGAAGTTTGATGAAATCCGTTTTGCCTCATCTTTTAATTGTTTTAAAGAAGATTTTTATTTTAAACCGCAAAAATGGTTCTTTTTTCGGCATTTAGATATATAGAGTTATAATTCAACTCTAAGCACATCAATGTAAAGCTTTGGTTGAAGTGCTGAGAAAAAAAATAGAAAAATCTTTTTGTCAATGCTGTCTGCTGTTTTTTTTTTTCCTCACAAAAAAAGTGTGTGATTGAGATCAATTGTTCTAAATCAAAGCATTGTCTTATTATACCAGTGTAGTGTAGTCCTAGAAAAATAAATTGGAAAGACATACAAAAAAACATAAAAATCATTTAAGTTCAAAGAAAGGGGGAGGGGGCGAGCGTAGGTTCAAAATAAAAAGTGGGTATCGCTGTCCATCCTCGACTACACTAAACTGTCTAAAATTAAAAAGCAAATTTGTAGAATTTACTAGATTAAAAATATTAGCGATTGCTAGTAATTTTTTCAATTCCATATTATTGGTTTCAGAAAATAACGGTCACGGAGGGGGCGGTCGGCACCACCGCCCCCTAGTAAATCCGCCACTGGTGATCCCCCATACGCAACGTGGTGAAACATATTTTCTACAACACACTAACATACTATTAAAAAACGCATTTTCAGACCCCGGGCGGGACGATGGCGTAGATTGCACCATTGAAAATTCAAGAGGAGGGGTGTTTTAAATAGTATTTCTTTCTGTCTTTGAAGGGATCTATCTCATTCTGAGACACCGAATCTGTCATTTAGGGGTAACCTGAGTGGGGGGGGGGGGAATCCCCCCTCTCAATTTTAGAAAATGTTGAAAAAGTATGCATACAGTGGGCGTCAATTTGTTTTTTTGAGCAATCACGATTGCTTATTGTTCTCACTTGACAGTTTTGAATTCCTATGATTTTATTTTCCCCCCGCCAGCACCACCCGTCGGCCGGCCGCCTCACGATGCTGTTCCTAGAGCGAAAACCGTTTCCAGGATGCGTCACTTACTTGCCTATACTTACACACACACCTACACCTGCACACATACATCTACACACCCAAACACACACCTACACACACAACTACCCACACCATACATATACCCACCCCACGCAAACACATACACACAACTACCCACTCACACATGCCTACACACATGCACATACCCCCACACACAAACAAACATACCCCCCCCACACACACACAAACACTCATGCCTACATACACACACTCGTGATTGGGAAAAACATAATTTGAATTCAAGATATCAAAGTTCAAATTAATTTTTTTTTTTTTTTTTGGTTTCATTTACGATGAGTGATTTCCTCATAGAAAAATTGGAAAAGTCGGGTCTGCATGTCTGCCTTGTGCCGTTTATGCCTCAGAGCAGGAATTATAATATTTTATCTCTTCTCGATGTATACAGTAGCAGAGATAAACTTCCGTTTTTTAATATTTATATTGCTCTAGTTTTCTCAGTTAGTCTATTAATTTTCGATTTGTGCATGATGCCATTTTTTGTTTTAAATATTATTCTGTTATAATTCTACTGTAAAAGCAGAATGCACTCACCAGAAAAAGAGAGTTCTGATACTTACTTTAGTATTGAACTTAACGCGAATTAAATATTAAAATATCTGATAGACTGTCGGGTCTCATCATGCACTGCTTTTTCATTGTGGAGATATGAAACTTTTCATCTCCTGGAATAATTTTCAACCATTTCACAATCATTTAAATCTTTCAATAGTAAATCAAAATTTATTATCTTACGCGTTAATGTCTTTGATTCTCTGTCAGTCGTAGTCGGTGGCTCAGTGGTCTAGGGGTATGATTCTCGCTTCGGGTGCGAGAGGTCCCGGGTTCAAATCCCGGCTGAGCCCCATTTTAAAGAAAGCTTACTTTTTTTGCATACTATATTGGTGTTCTTTTATGATTGGCCTTGTATATTGGTCTTGTATGATATTGTTCACGTATGATTCTTTTTCCCATTCGACCTGCAGTATTGTAGCTTTAATATCTGCGAAGAAAAAATTGATTTTTTTTTCTGATGAATTGCATTTTTTTCCATATTGATTCAGTACTTATCATGAAAAAAAAAAAAAAAAAAACGAAAACACTACGTGAAACTAAACAAATGTGAAACTAGAGTTTCACATTAGATACCATGTCCGTCGTTCCAAATATTTTTTCTTGGTCAAAAGGTGTATATACTCATTGCAGAAAAAAAATGAAAAACCGCAAAACACTATATGGATTTACATTGATTAATCAAAGCCAGGGGGAATCAATTACCCCTTCCTGACCCCCTTAAATGTCAGGCCTGTTTTTACCCCCAACAAAATCTTTTAGTACTGCATTAATATTTTTTCCTGAATCGATTCGTGTTAGAAATGAACAAGTGCTGCCATCTATGGTTTTTTCTTGAAGATATTAACCCATTCCTTCTACATTTGTCTTGTTTACGAAATTCTAATAGTATAAAAAACATTTGTTTCTATTTATTTATTTTATTTTTTTTTAGGTGCTATGATGTTTCAGTATTATGTGAAAATTGTCCCAACAATGTATGCACGAGCTGATGGTCAGGTAAGAAAATGTTAATCTATCTAAATTTTATAAATTATTTACGTCATGAGTTTATTAACAAAAGTCTGTTTGATAGTGGCCCGCGCCAAGCCTGATCGGCGTCGTCGTGCAAATGGCTTTTGAGTGCCTTTATGCAGTAGCGTTTGATGCAAATATAGTTGACAAATATAATATAGGAAAAATACTTGACATTTAATTTATTAAAAAACAATGTGCGGAAATTTTGTGATTCATCAAAATGCAGACTTTATTTATTTAGAAGCTAAGCAGCTTCACATACATAGAGGACTGCATGCCAAGTGCCTTGCCTAAATGTAGACTTAAGGCTGCTCTTCAGTGGGAAAGAAAAACGATCTCGCTTGAAAATGGGCTTTTTCTTTAAACGAAAGCAATGTTCATCAGTGAAGTGATTGACACTTCAACAACCAATAGAACGAGCGGTGGCCGATGAAAGTGTGGATCATGTGACCTGTCACATTTTGCAGGGGGACAGACCGGACGCTCCCCTGCTGTGCAGAGTAGTCGAAGGAGGTAATAGCTGACGGCGAAATGAAACCGCAGCTTTTTACAGACCCTTCCAAGGAAATTCTAGTTCTTTCCCTCTTGAGTCTTGACTACATAGGTAAAAGAAAAATTACTCAGTGTAAAAGGCGCGGCATTTTGCAATCCCGCTTGTGATATTAATTTATTTGCATTCGCACTAAAATTAATTTTTGAAACGAAGATTTTTTCCCCATTAATACGGTTCCTGATCTCATCTAGGAAAAATTAACGAATGAATGAATATTTGCAATAAATAAATTTATAAATTCGTTTTATTTTTAGAAAAATGTTCGTTATTGAAAATTGATAATATCAAAAAAGGAAGGAAAAAAAAAGATAGCCTACATGACCACACTGAATTTTAACGAAATGAACTCCAAATTCTAACAAAAAAATATTCTTTAAAAATGGATGATCCTACTTAATAAATCTGAAAAATCGAGTGCCGAATAAAAGTGGGGACTAACTAGTTATCGGTTGGCGAAATTCTTTCACTTCCTCTGCCTGTTTGCCACTCTCCCCAACCCCATCCGAGTTAGCAGTAAACATTCTTAAAAATGAAACTAGATCCTCTTTGCATAGTTAATACTTGATTGTACAATAAACATTAATGCCACTAATTACTTACATTAACCTTTATTTGAACTGATAATATTTATATTTTAGTGCTAAATTAAATACTACTTTGTTGGTTAGTTACCTGTTTTACAAATGTAGTGGCGACTAGAAAAAAATGTGGCTACTATAAATGCCTTTTCTCACCACTGGTGACCAGAAAATTCCCCTAATCTTTATCTTTGAATCCTTTTCTTTTTGAAAAAATATTTATTTATTTATCTAAGTACTATATGCAGATGAGAAGGCTACGATAGCATTTCTCAAGGGGTTGTTATGGTGAAAGTTCTTTCAAATTGAGCATAACAACGGCAAAGTCGCGGACGGCTACGGATAAGGATTTCCTGAATTTGAAAAATTAAAGATTTTTCTCTGATCTTTGTATGCAAGGGTGCTCACCCTGCTCCAAGCTCAAAGGCAAAAATCACTCCTTCCCCCACTCTCAATGTTTGTAAACTATCTTGCGTTGAAATTTTGCAATAAAACTAAACCTAGCACTTTTAGAGTCTCAGATTCCCAGTTACTAAATTCGGCAAAATACATGAGGTATTACATGCATTATATGACCAAAAGTATTGGGACACTTTCAAAAATTCACAATTTTACGGATTTCTCAAAAAATAAAAGACCAATTGCTCTCTGCTCTGTAATTTTTTTCTCATGAAAAGTATACTCCAGACGTCAAATCCAATAACAATTAAGTCTGATATTCATTTAGGGGACCAGCAACAAATAATCTGTTCTTATCATGAATCACTCTATAACGATGGCAGGAAAGTGTTGCCAGTTTGCTAACAATTCCTTACCATTCGTCGCCTATCCTAGAATTATAGAAATTCGGCTCATTAGATTGCTGATAACTTTTTTAAAATTTAAAGAAATTGCGGTGGAATTTTTTTCATGGATTGTAGGATGTATCTGAGCTTTGAATTATGAACGTTATAAATTGCTATCTTTCGTGTCTGCGCAGTGAAAAATTAATAGCTTTAACTGTTCATATTTCAACAAATTTTCAATATTTTAACTTCAAATTTTATTATTATGTTTCTCTAAAATGCTGTCAAATATTTTAAAAGTTTAGTAACGTTTGACGAAATACTCTGCGTAATATAAGGCGAAAACCTTCAAAAAAATTTTGCATTTTTGAAAGAAATGCTTATATTTCCATGGGTATAAGAGATACTTTCACAAAAATATAAAAATAAGTTTTTGATAGATTTTTAACTCATTTCTGAAAATTATAGCTTATTCCCAGCAATTTGCAATGAAAAATTATCAAAAAACTTTTTTACTCAATTTGTTGTCGGTCCCCTAAATGAATAGCAGACTTAATTTTTATTGGAAAATGACAACTAGAGTATACATTTTATTCGAAACAAATTATAGAGCAATTGGTCTATTATTTCTCGAGAAATCCCTAAACATGTGAATTTTTGAAAGTGTCCCAATGCTTTTGGTCATATAGTGTATATAGTGCTCAGGCCCGTGTCCAGTATTTCATAAAGGGAGGGGTTGAAACTTTTTACCTATGTAACTTATGCTGTCAAAGGAAAACTAACTACGCGTGTTGAATAGTTCATTTTAGTTCGATAACTATAGGCTTTTTTTTTATACGTTTTGCGTTTTTTCTTTTTTCTTTTAATGAAATCTTATTTGCACAGTTGAACATTTTGTAACAGCATACATATTTCTTTTATGCCACCTAATTCTAGTTTCTTTTTTTTTTTTTTTTGTTTTTCCATCAAATAACATTGAACAGGAATTTAATGAAAATAAAAATTGTGTTAAAAAAATTGCTGTTCCGCATAGAAAGATTTTTCCTAACGTGTGAAACGACTAATTCATCCAACACTAAAGGCGTACCATAAAAAAAAACAGTAAGCAAAGTAACCATTTTCCGTGCTCCTAAGTTTTTTTTTTGGGGGGGGGGACGTCATTGTCTAATATTCGTTTAGATAATTTTCCCTTGCATGCTTATAGCATTGCCGAACTTTCCAGCCATTCCATTTTTTCAAGCACTTAGAAGCTAAGGGGCTTGGACATCCTACAATTAAAGAAAATGGTAATTGTTAAACATGGGGAAATATTAAAGAGGGTGAATACTGTATCAGAGTTTAACTCTAAAATTAATTAAAACTTAAAATACGTTTTGGAAAATCGTTTAATGATTCATTGATTTTTTTTTTCAATGGGAGGGGTTTAACCCCTAAAACCCTCCCCTTGGACACGGCTCTGATAGTGCTTCTACTTCAACACATTGAGTTTTTATTAAAATTTTCTAATGAGTCTTGTTGGTGTCTGATCCTCGTTAGTTGTCATAATAAATATTAAGGGTTGTCCTTTTTCTCAGAAGGCACGAAAATATTACCTACATGTATATCTGCCTGAAAAAAAAAAAAAAAAAAAAATCTCGAAATACTTAGATGAAAAAAATCTCAACGCCTCGCTCTGCCAGATTTTAAAGTTTTTATCGCTCTGCCTCGTTTTCATGCATCTTGCATTTAATGAATCAATAATAAAAAATAAAAAAAAGGGCAAGAAACAGATTTGCAGGAAATACATAAAGTTGAAACAAAAATGAAAATGAACAGTTTACATTTAGGAAAGCAATTATAGGTACAAGTAAGGGTTCACAATTAAAAAAAAAAACAAACAAGACAAACTTTTTCTTTTAAGTTCTGTGTTACGCACTTCTGTGCCGAAAAATTATCGTATCCTGTCTTCAGTCACAGAATAAAATGAATGTTCTAATCCAATGATTATCAAGTAATTTTCATTCGTATAGAACAAAAATCTTTTTTGAGATCCCACATTTTCTATTCTATTGACTCCTAGTAATATGTAAATACAGCGAGAGAAAGGATTTAGCTTCTTGTTTAGGAGAGGGAACCATTTCTATATTTAATTAACATGATCTTTATCGTAAGCATACTATTTACTCAGAAATACTCCCTATTTTCCCAAGCACTCTGTTTGGGGGCTATGCCTTTTAATTTTCTCGAAAATAAAAATTTTCAAAATGCACTTTTAGACGATCTCTGGTAGTATTTGGAAGTAAGTAAGAGGTCCTGTGATCTTCCACCAGCAAATTTTTGAACTTGAAACGCCAAAAACACAATTTCAGGTTCTTCAATTCTGTTAGGAAACGGGGAGTTCGGAAGCTTTCCCCGGAATTTTTCGAAATAGTCTAAAAACGCAGTCTTAGTGTGATGTTGGGGGGGAGGCAAAATTTTTAAAGTGTTATAAACATGATTGTAGGCCATCTTTATTAACGTTGGGGACATGCAGGTTTTTGAAATCCAAAAATGCAACTTTTTTTTTTTTTTTTTTTTTTTTTTTTTTTTTTTTTTATGGTCAAAGAAGGACTTTTCACAAACTTCCTTCCCGAAATTTTTTGAAATTAAAGCCATAAAAACGAAATTTAAGACGATCTTTAATGATGTTTTTTTAAGGGGGGGGGGGTGCTTATGTGACCTGAAAACCTTTATGCCTGTAATTAATTTTTTCTACATTGTATTAAAATGTTGATCTAGCTTCTGAGAATGAAAATAGAAAACAGTGAAAACTTGTAACCCCCATTCTATATTGTTCACATTTTAGTTAGCTTTGTCGGCAACATAAGGCTGAAAACGTCATTAAAACTAATACATACAATGCTTAGTAATTCTACCACGGTGTGTTTTTTACATTAACTGAATCATATTAAATTGCTAATATATTTTTCATGATTTTCTATGTATTTAATGAGTATGTTGGTGTACGGAATGTTTTCCGCTATTGAATTTTCCACCTCCCAAACCTTCTAAAGAAATTTGACGAGTCTGGCTCTTAAAGACACAAATAATTTTCAAAAATGTTTGTTGAGCTGTGGAAAGCACTTTATGTGTGTACCATTTGTAGTAACATAAAACACATGTAAAACGATGCAAAATACCCAGTATCTGGAATACGATTTAATCTATGTATAAAAATATTTTTCTACTGGAAGGGAAAAATGTCAACTTTTCGCATTCGACAGCATTGTAACAATGTTCATTATATTGTAAATAAACAATTTGACTCAGAAATATTCCTTTCAAATCTATTTCTTTTCAAACCACAAATTTGAAAAAAAGCAGATGTTGCGAATTTAACAGCTAATAGCACGCATCTACATGGATTCACTTTCAAAAGCACTTGATTCTTCACGAAAGCCTTAGGAAAAGAGGAAAGAAGAAAGGACGTCCAGCGGAGGTCATTGAGGGGAACTAATGAGAGGGTAATAAATCTTACACCCCATTAGCTTTTACCCCTCAAAAAGGGGAGGTAACTATTCTAGGGCGTGGCAAATGCAAAAAGTGAACGTATTTTGAAATTTTTTTCAATAGTTAGAACATGATATTTGTTTAAAAAATGGTCGCATTATTTCAAACAAGATCTCAAAAGAGAGCTGGAAATATTTTGCGTGTCAGGGCGTTCTTAAAATTTCGATAGCACGAGTTGCAGATGTTTTACAGAGCGAAATGTCCAACAGTACCTCGTTTTCGAAGAAATTCATTTTTTCTCGAATTTTAAAAAATCGGAGAATGGACACATCAAAAAAGTAAAAACTAAAAGAAACAGACATGGTCTTGAAAAATACTCAGAAAAAAAAACGGATCCGAAAACTTTACAGGAATTTGTAAAACAAGCTCCAACTTTCCCCCCCGTAGGTTAACATTAGATCCGAATCTTTCAGACTCTCAGTGAAGAGCACCCTTAAGCTACAAATTTAAAACTGATAACATTGACTCTTAGAAAATGAGTGCATTTAAAAACGGTAGTAATAATAAAAAATAATTTAGCTTTTGCAAGGATTTCACTTTTTTTTCTTAACACCTCCTGCAGCGTTTAGTTTTTCAACTAATCGTGCCTAGTCTCTCTGTCGATCTAATGCTTAATATTTTGCAGTTAATTTATTCGCATTTAAGTAGTGATTGTTTTCCTTTTCTGACTAATTACTTTAAACTGATGTTTCTTGATTCCCATGTCCGTAATTAAGCAGCGGGTTTTAGGGTTCCAGCCCCCTAAAAAAAATTTCAAAACAAAGCAAAAATGTGGTTTTTATAAAACTGTTTTGCTGAAAACTTCTTTTTATTGTTTTATTTTTTATTATTATTTTTTTTTAATTCCATTTAAAAAAAAAATAAAACTATTTTTTAACGATACAAACTAAGTGCTTTTTCTGCAGTCTTTATTTTTATTATTATCATTGTAAATATCATTTCTTTTAAAACATTAGTTCTCTTCAGGTTGGAATACTTGACACTAACAAAAACGTCAAAGTTTTTTTAATTTACAAGAGCCAAACTCTACATTTTACATTTTTTAAAAGTGTCAAAAAGTATGAATTTAAGAAGTATCAGTTTGAGTGCGTATACCGGAGTACACAATCTATTTCATTCCCCCCCTTTTTTTGAGTTTTTATATAGACATCGAATATTTAATGAGGGTGGTTACATATTTTTTTTTTTTCCATTTAATGGAAAAGTCCCCTTTTTTATTTGCTTATACTGGTACCCCTACCCTCATTTAAATAACGCATTGTAACAAAAACCAAAATAATATGCGAACAAAATCAAATTTTATAAGTCTCGTATAGGTTTCACGAGAAATGTGTTAGTAAAACCCTCCCTGATACAAAAATCTGGTGACGGCATTGTTGATTCTGACATTTCTTTCAGTCCATTTTTATGATAAAAGTGTAGCTGATTCACTGGGGGGAGTTGATATACAAACATTTTTTGAAGGGGCCCCCGGAAGTTGAAAAGTGCCTCTCCCCCCCCCCCCCCCTCGTCCTTACACTGTTTCACTAACAAGTTTTCATGACTTTACTTTTTAGATGATTTTGAAGATCCCCTTAAGACCGATTAATATACTTTTAACTACATAAATATTATTATTCACAGGTTTATTCACCCCCTGTTCAAAATATATTTTTGAACAGGGGCGTAAAATATCTTCAACATTTCAAAAAAATTAAATGCTAAACCCTGGATACTTTCACCGAGATGCTATAAAATGAGCGGTTTTAATAAAGAACATCGTTATAATGATTATAACATAAGGGCATGGTTATTAAATAGGCTTGCTAGACATCCCGGTTTGCCCGGGACGGTTCCGGTTTTCAGACAAAATTCCGGCATTCCGGTCGGTTTACTTCACGTCCTGATAAAAGATAAATTTGTTTATAAATCACCAAAATCGTTTAAAAATAATTGAGTGTGAAGGATTATTTAGAAAGATTATTTTATCATTTGTAACATTGACTTATAAAATTAGAGCCGGATTAGTTTGTGAGGATTTTTACAACAAGATGTAAACCAAAAAAGTCTTATAAAATGAAAAGTATGTCTAAATAATGTTCAATTTTTTATTTTTCATTCAAAATGTTTTTCTAGCTCAAATAAATTGCAAATATTTACATCTCGGAAATGAAATGTTCAAAGTTTATCTGCTTATGTTATTTTTTATTACATCTGTTTTATGTTCATAGTTAGTAACCATTTATTCATAGCACTGAGAATAAAATGCCGTACATTCAAAAAATCATCCACAGGTGTGTACCCTTTTGAATACCTGACACGGGGGGGGGGGGGGACCATCCATTTCGGTGTCCCGGCTGAACATTTCAGAAATCTGGCAAGATTATTATTATTAAATAAACTCATACCTCATTTGAGTTTTTTTAATTAATTTATATTTTAACCATAAAATATTATGTAATTGTAAAAATCATAGCTTTATAACATATAAGCTTAATTGAAGAATTCAGAAACTATTTGTTTGCAAATTTCAAAGCAGTTGCTGATTTGTTCTTAAAGCCATGATACAGTTGAGATGTTTTGATACTACATACCGTTTGCTTTAACATTATGGTTTTGCCAAGAAATTACTATGTGATTTGTTTCATTTTGCATTTTTTATAAGCTGAGAAATAAATCAAGCATTTCGCAAATAGCTTCGGATCAATATGGCTCTTCTAGGTACTTCTACACATATTTTTAAAAATGTAAATTTTTGATCCCATCAACAAAAAATTACTGAACAAACCGCGATGTTACCTTTCCTTGAGTTCGCAAACGGTGAATTAAGTATGTATTTTGTTATTCCTAATGACTCCAGCATTACTTCTTTAGCAAAGAAAAATGCTTTCATGCGAATATGCTTTGTTTAGTGTGCTCTTTTTAAAAAACTAAAAAAAATTCTTCATGTCACAGAGGAGTCAACTAAAAAATAGTAAATGAAAAATTAATTTATCCCTGTGTAAGGGGTTATGCCCCCCTCCCCCGCTTTCTTATTAAAATGCGCCTTTGTAATTCACCCATTACTGAGAAATAAAGTCGAGTTAAACTAATAAAACACGTGTAGCTGTTTGGATAAACACTAGTGAGGTGAGATATGGAGTCATTTGATTGGTCAATCGTTTCCCCGTCTCGAGTTGCAGGGCGAAGGGGAGAACAGGGTTGCCAGACGTAGTATTTTTGATACTACGGTAGTATTTTTTCGCCCCAAATTAGGGGCGTAGTATTTTTTGTAGTATTTCGCTAAAATATGGTTTATATGTGATTTTTTTTATTTCGAAAAAAAAGAGAGACAAAACAAATTACAAAGTTCAAATATTTAAAAACAAAGCAGAAATGTTGCCAATTTGAAGAAAAAAAGCGGTAAAACAAGTAAAAATGTAGTGGAACAGGAAAAATGAAACAAATAAATATATCTATCTATCAGTGTTAAGATTCATTTACATATATGTATTTGGTAATACTGTAGTTTTATAAAATGTAATGTAGATGGCGCCAAATGTAGTATTTTGTAGTATTTTTTCAGAGGAGGTGTAGTATTTTTCTGCTTCAAAAATCTGGCAACCCTGGGGGAGAAATTCCTCACTAGGCGGTTTGAGCGTAGCACGAAATGTGGCAACCGACTATTTTCTCATCGATCCTCCCTTGTCGTGAGGGAGAAATAGACGTCACTGGAAGTTGCGGACGGCTTGAGCGTAGGTCGCCTCAGCGGCGAGTATGCACGTGTCATCTGCGTAAATGGCTGGGTGTTGTCAGTGTGTGGTATGTCGCTCGTGTAGAGAGAATAAAGCTACAATGTCAAACAATGATCCCTCCTTGCACGTACCAAAAATGTGTACTATGGCAACCCTGTTGGCATGATTGGTATCCTGTTATTTTCCCTTCGAAAACGAGGGACAGGGAATTTCGCCCCTAGATGGCGCTCATAGCGAGGCCAACAAAGCTCTCTGACAGGTAAACACAATGTGTTTTGGACTGTCAAACTTATTAGATATCTTGCTATAATATGCATACTTTTTCAAATTTTCAACTTTCAAGCATCTAAGGCAACCCAGGTTAATCTCCCTTAACACCTGGAAATGAAAAATATTATCCTTTGAGTCACAATAGCGCGAGGAAAACAAGCCTCAAAAATGAGATAAGTTCCGGTCAGAGAATTAAAGTAATAATTTCAAACACAAAGAATGTCCTTGGTTTTCGTTAAAAACTTCTTTTACTCTTCTCGGTGCATTTTCCAGATAACATTTTGTTTTTGCCAAATGTATTTTTACACTTTAATACGATTTTTTTTTGAGCAATCACGATTGCTTATTGCTTTCATTTGACTGTTTTTGGCGTGCTATCATTTTATTTCCCACCGGCGTTACCCTCTGCCAGCACCACCCGTCGGCCGGCCTCACGATGCTGCTCCTCTAGCGAAAACCGTCTCCAGGTTGCGTCCATATCCTACACGCATACATACACACACACGTGCCTGCGCACAGACACAAACACACATTCCTACACACACACATACACACACTGATGCCTGCACACAGACACAAACACACACTCCTACACACACACACACGAACGCCTACACACACACACGAACGCCTACACACACACACACGAACGCCTACACACACATACACGAACGCGTACACACACAGCACTGCATACACAACACACACACACATGAATACACACACACACACGCTCGTGATTGCGAAAAACATGATTTGAATTCAAGATGCCAAAAATTCAAATTAATATAATTTTTTTTTGTTTCATTAGATGCTAAAACCTAACTTTCTACAAGCAGTTTTCTTTAAACATATGAAATTCGCAACTCCAGCGCTCGAATACGCTACCTTGCGGTGATTTACAAAACTGCAGAAGAAACTAAAACATTGCCACGTTGCGTTCCACGTGTGTCTGTTGATGTAAACACAGGCAGTTTGCTCTGAGTATTTATTAACGCAATCGATGTGTCTTTGTTTGCTTTCAGCTACAGAAATTAATTCGTCCCTTAGTAGTATGCTCGAGCTTCTCAAAATAATGTTAGTTTTCCTTATTTCCTTCTAAAATATGGGTTGATTGATAAATGGTGAAAGCGAAAACTCTGGATTAACAAACTTGGATAACGTTATACAAAGTAAAAAATTTTATTGTTTTGTATGAATTTGTAAGAATATGAGTTTTTTTTAATCTTAAATTAATTTAACTAATCATATTTTACAGCAGCATTTAGTTGGAATGGACAGTATGCAAAATATTTTCTTGAATATATTATCGTAGAACAAAATGAAAAATGTTTAACCGAGAAAGAATTTACATTATTCCTTTTATTCTCAGCTGAAAGGTGTCGCCAAATTTGTTTAGGGTTATAGTTTTAGTATTGTGCGAGCAAAGTAGCCTTGCGAGATTTTGCGTTTTTAGTTAAACCATTTTTAATTTTTATCTTGAGTGGAATAAAATGGTAGTAAGATTACAGAATTCGATAAGTAAAAAGAAATAATGGTCAATCAAACTGAAAAGAAAACTATCACCATATATCCGTAAGAATTTTGTAGATGATTTGCATTCCATGACATAATTGAATCGTAACTCAGAAATTAGAAACATCGAAACAGAAAAATTTTGAATTAACTGATTCGGGAATTCGAGAGAAATAACTCAGCTACAAATGCAAAACAATAAGCGCTACCCAAGCAAAGCAAAGAAGTATCATCTTCTTTTGGTAATAATTTGTAATGTCATATTAAATTTTCTAGCATTAATTGTTATTCTTGTCAGGCCACAATTATTATTTAGTTTTATCAAGAATTGATAAATATCGAATTCAACATCGTGAAAATGGCTGCTTAGAACTACGAACTACGTAGTTTGCATTAATGTTTGAGGTTTAGTAATGCTTCTTGAATTCTCATTTCTTTCGACGTGGGTCAGAAAATCAACAAGACTTTGAAAATTAATTTAAAAAGAATAAAGCGAAAAAATCATGCATACGAACAAAATTTACTAGGCTTATTAGCATTTTCGTCGGTACCACGTGCGTTTGTTTTAGTTTTTTCGTCCGCCATTAGACAGTGACTGCAGTGCCCCCTATAGTTCGTTGGAGTTGCGAATCCAGGGGTGCCCCCCCCCCAACCTTACTAACAAAAAGCACCCCTCCCCCAAAAAAATATTCTCGACCCTTTTTCCTTTCGTATTTTCGCTCATTTTTAAAATAAATTTGTTTTTAAAAAATATGTTATGATTATTTATTTTTAATTATTATTATTATTTTATTAGAAAAGTTCTGTGCTACGCAAATGACATACACAGACACACAAACTAACTAAATAAAAAAAGTATAAACAGTTTTTAAAAAATAATTTAAATCAAAAATAAATAAATTAAAACAAAAAAACTTTTAAAACTTTTGATTCTCCCCGCCCCCATTTAGATGGCATTTTCTTACAATTGTGAGATTCAACAAAATTAGATCAAAAGCTTTTTTTACCACCCACCCCCCCAGAAATTGTTGATGGTACAGGCTACGTTATGACCCTCCCCCCTTGTGGTCACTCCTGACGTGTAAAGCAATCCGAAGAAGCATAATTGTAAGACTGTGATAAAAATATGTATGACCTTTAGAGAATTAATTTCAATGTGAAAAGAAACAGGCGGGTGGGGGGAGGGGGGATCCTGGTGCAGACAGTGCTGAAATTTTTAGGAGGTAGTTTAAGAATTTTATTTGATCTCATAGCACATGATTTAATCTCATTAACTGTCTTAACCCGGATTCCCCCCGCCCCGCTTTGAGTTTCGTTGTCGCTTTGTTCCACACTGAAATGAATTCTCTCAAGGTCATGCATCTTTTTATCAGAGCCATAAAATACAAGCTCTTGCTTATGATTTTTCAGATAGTTATGTCTGGGTGTCAATGAGGAGAGGGGGTAGGTGTAGCACCGAGAACATTGAAAATTTCAGGGGGGGGGGGGCAATTGAAGAAGGTTTTCGATCTCGTTTCATGCAGTCCCCTTTTGGGGGGTGCAGGGAGCTCCGTGCAATGGTAAGGGTGCGTCATCGTTCTTACGTGGATGGGCAACGTATCGCCCATTCGAACGCTAAGGAGCGCCCTCCAATGACAAGACTCCTCAAAATAAAATTTAAAAAAAAACTCTAAAATTACCCCCTATCAATTTTAGTGAAAAAGACTACCCTTGTACCCCGTTTGCATCCAAACGAGAAATATCTCCCCCCCCTCCCCTTAGGATGAAGGCACACACCTTCAAATGCCATAAGCACACCCCGTTAACGAGACTCCCCCCCCCCCCCAAATAGGGCATTCGCAATAGACGTGATCCTGGAGGACATACAAAGCCGATGATGCTGATGACAACTCAACACCGTGATCTCAAGCTGCCGCGAAAGTTGTCTACATGGAGCTACGAGTGATAAGGAGAAGACATCGCTCCTGAAACTCTGCAATGGGAGTGAAGCAACCGCGAACATACGCGCCGCCATCTTGTGGTTTGCATCGTACGCTTTCGACTACATGCGCTTGTTGACTCAATAGCTTTGCTTTTGAACAATAAGAGTAGATAATTTATGGTTTTCTGAAGAGCAATACTCAAAGTTTTTTCCCCACCAGTTTAATGAAAAAAAAAAAAAAAGGTGGAAAATCGTTGCTTCTAAGAATAAAAGCTCTTCAATTAATTCAAGAATTAAAAAGCTGTTGCTACGCATGATATATTTTGTTTTGGTATAGGATGTGATTTTTTTTTAGAGCAAAGGGGGATTTATTAAAATTAATGCTGAAAGCAGGGTATAAAAATACATTTCCAACTGTCTGTAATGATTTCAAGACTCTTTTTTAAAGAACCGAAGACTTTTATTTGAACTAAATCTTTAAGTATCGTGTACTTGAAATAAATTTAAACCACATTGGATTTTTGAATACTTTATTCATCGAGTATTCTGAAAATTAAAATTAACTGAAACCAGCAAAACAGTTTGCATTAGTAAATATACTCAAAAAGGGCTTTAAACATAAATGAAAGATGGAAATAGGAAAATGAATAGACTTTTCCATTTGATTTAAATTACTTATTCCCAATTTATTTTTGAAAAGGGTAGATGCAAAACAAAATGAATATTACAAATATTTATTTACTGAATACTTCAGGATTACATAACAAAGATATTACTATTAATTAATGAAGTTATATTTTTCGTTTTTTAAAAACTCATTTCGGAGCAACAAAATATGTCTTTAAATATTCATTCAAGAAATACAAAAGGAGCAGTTTGCCTCTGTTTGAATCAAGGACAACATTACTTTTTGAAAACGTATAGAAAATAAAAACCTTATAATATTTCACTTGGACCTAAAAAGGGTTTGCATGAAACTCCTGTAACAAAAACTGAACAATTGCTGTGCGATGAGTTTAAATACATTCTAAACAAAAAAACTTTTATTTCCACTTTTCACAGTAAAGTGACATTGCAAACATAATGAATATTACAAATATTTTCTGTAGACAAGGTCTTTCCAAAAAAATATCCAACCCAGGGTTTCTTTCAGACTTTTTGCTCCGGGGGGGGGGGGGAGCACTTTAAAAATTTGCTGAGGGGGATGGCATATTTTAGGGGGCTGGACACTTTAAGAGTAAGGAGGGGTCAAAGTCGTATTTAAGGACACGACCCGTTTCCCCCGCCCCCTCTCTAAGAAACAAATTCTAAATTACCCTCTCATAATAATTTTAAAATTTCAAACAAAAGAGAAACGAACATAGGCATTTCCATTACAGCCCGTTAAAGATAACTCTAAACAGCTCACTATTCCCCCCCTCTATACAGTGATTTCCAACCAGGTTGTAGCATGAGCGCCCACAGTACACATGTCTTAAGGACCCGACCAGACCACTCCACCATGACTTCACCAATGCAATATCTGAGTTCACAACTGGATAGAGACCATAGTTCCAACCCTCCCCCCCATCACAGGGTTGCCTATTCCCCACCAACAGCAAGAGTGCACACAAATACCACAAAGACCCGCTAAAGAGCCAGACCCCCCCCCCCCTAGAAAAAGAGAAAAATACCCCTAAAAAAAATCTTTCCTAAAAATTTCAATGGCGCAATCTACGCCAGGTCCCCCCCGGAGGGGGGGGGGCTGTCTTGAACAACAGCAGTAAATAGACAACAGACAAAAAAGGAAACATCCCTTCTTGTTTGTTAAGCGTCGAACATTAATTGCCCGTATTTTTTCTGGGGCAAAATGTGCTTCCCCCCTTCCCTTAACCGCCGACAACATTATCCGTATACACTGTGTTCAAACAATTTATGCATAAAATGTAAAGGATTACAGTCTTTTCAATTCATTAATTATTTTTGAAAATAAATATTTGAACTACTACTTCGTTTCATGACTTGTAAAATTAATTTACAACATTTATCCCCCAATTAGGTGCTTTATTCCTAAACGATTTTTTGTTTTTTATTGACCCTCAACTAGTTTCAGAAACTTTTCGTACCGGAAATCGTAGTTTCGTGCAGAAGGGGGGGGGGTCATTCTTCAGTATGACCCCACCCCTTGTCCAAGCCTAAAATTGTTTTCTGTATACACCCCTGGACAGAGGCAGACTTTTCATTGAAAGTGACAAAATGGAGGCCACAGAGGCTGAACCCCCCCCCCCCCCCTTCCAGAAAGATTTCAGAATTTTCTATTATTTCCTTTTTTTTTCATTCAAAAAAAAAAAAAAAGAAAAAGAAAGTAAAAGAAAACTTCTCATGGTAGTGTAAAACGAATTCTTCTCGGGGGGGGGGTGCAGTTGGCATCCTTCGGGAAGGCAGTGCCCCCCCACCGGACAGATTCCTGAAAGAAACACTGATTCCAACCTTATTTTTTGTGCGAAAACTAAACTAGACGGATATAAATGATTAATTACTTTCAGTATACAGCAATTGATTTGTTATTGTTACACATATTAGAAATTTGGAAAAGTAAAGAAATTTCCCCCAGCTTTATCAAATATATACCTCGTTTAATCAAATAATATTTCTTTGGAACTGACGGTATTCGTTTAAGCGGACACTCCACCTTCTTTGTAGCTCGACTTGTACAGTTATAAGCCGTACAGCTTGTCATATTTAATTTCTGAATATGAAGAACATACTGTGTAATTGACTGCAATCATCCAATGTTTTGCAAACCACAATGGCTGCCAGTTAAAAGAACAGTTAACTAAGCTTCCGAAGCGGCTTCAGCGTATTCTGCCGTGTCTGCTCCGTATCACTCGTAGCTCCATGGTTGTCTGTTGTTTTGTCTGCCGTGCTGCAGATTGAAAGTGTAAAGTGCATTAGAGTAATGGGAAGAATGCAATTCTTCATCATTTATTTTTTTCAACTACTGACAGCATAACCCACCGAATATTTGAAGAAAACAACTTCTGTTCTTCGTCTTCTGTTAGCGGAAAGCATTTGAATGCATGTTGAAGCTAACGAGATAATTTCATTAGTGCAGCGGTCCGAACTCTAAATGTAGGGATAGAAAATAAAATAAATTTTAATTTTACACAGCAATGATCATGTGTAGGGTAGTATTTGAAGGTGAAATACTAGTGAATTTTTTTATTTAGCTTGAAACAGTGACCGAAAACTTCGTTACTCTTATGTTGTTACAGTTGATATTTTTGTCAACCTAAAATTAGCGACTTCAGATCTGCATTTAAGATTCTGTTTAAATAGTATTTTCAGTGTGTTGGTTTTAAGGCTGCTCTTCAGTGAGGGAAAACATTGAAGTTAGGGTGTAAATGACTTTCTTCCTTGAACGACGGGAGTGAACCTGAATCAAGTGATTGACACTTCAACGGCCAATGGAGTGGACGGTAATCGATGTAAGGCAGAAACACGTGACCTTTCACAGCTGTCATTATTCTGGAGGGAAAGGATCCTCTAAATGACCCCCGTCGTGAAGCGCAATCAAAGAAATTAGCTGGCGGCCAAAACCCTACTTGAACAGTACCGACGCGAAGGTTGAACAGAGTAGAAAATAAAGTCAGTACCAAAGGGTCTGCGGTAATTTTTGAAACAAAGTTTTGTTTTTTGGATATGCGTTCCCAGATTTTATATTCATGAAAAATTGATGAATGAAATGAAAATTTATCATAAATTGAACAGGAAACTAGTATGTTGTGGCCATCACGAAACTTTCTTCTATATTTTTCCTTTTTCTGATCCCTCCCCATGTTTGACGAGGAAGCAATGTTCCCAACAAAAACAAAATTACACATGCAAAAACTTGCATCCCAATGTCTGAATTATTGCAAACGCAAAGCAAAGAGCGAAAATTGAAAGTTATTTTAAAAGCCTTGCTTGAATTAATTACAAATATTTTATTTGTTAACAAACATAAGTTGGCAACAGTTAAAAATTTTAAATCATTGAGATAATATTTCCGATCATTTCCATACAATTAAAATCACGAGAAATACGCAGACGACAATCTATTACGATTTATCTTTCTTATTGTTGCATTAATAAAGCTATTTTTATTCGCTTAAAAAATATTGATAATAAAAATAAATCAGCACCTCTTGGCGCGATTGGCGCCAAAGTTGAACCAAAGCCTGTTTACATATGGATTCACATATATTCCAAATTTCAACCAGAACGTAGCATTACTTCTTGAGATAGGGCACTCACAATGGAAAAAAGGAACGGGCGATTGCGCTACCCCCCTTTTTAGCTGTTGACACCAAAATAAAATCAGCTTTTATACCCACTAAGGGCTACTTGTCGAAAAATTTTTGTTTGATTCCGTTCGTTATTTCTTGAGATACAGCAGTCACAATGGACGACAAAAAACGTTCTATAGCTCAACCCCCGTTTGAGTTATTGACACCAAAATTGAATCAGCACCTGTTCCTGTTACTGGAAACATATAGACCAAATTTTGTTTGATTCCGCCAGTTACTTTCTGAGGAATAGCAATCACGCGTAACTCAAAAAACGTCCCATTGCTCCACCCCCCTTGGATGAATTCGCGCCAAAAACCAATGGGCACAAGTTCACATAGGGGCACATATGTGTACCAAATTTCGTTCGATTTCATGCGGTAGTTTTTGCTGTAGAGCGGCCACAAAAAACTGGTCACACACAGACGTGACACACATACACACACACACACACACACACACACACACACAGACAGACATTTTCCAAAAATAGTCGAAATGGACTCAGCACACCTCAAAACGTTCGAATCCGTCAAAATTCGAAATTCGAAAATTTGCACGAATCCAATACTTTCTTCTATATATTAGATATAGAAGAAAGTAAAAAGAGTGCCTTATGCCTTTTTTTTTTTTTTTTAAACGATGTTTTCAATTATCACGTTCGAATCTTATTTCGTTCATAAAGCTAATTCGTTTCTTGTCTGAAGTTTAATTAAAGAATGCAATTTTTTGCGTTAGGATATGATTATATATATATAAAAAAAACATAAGAGGTATAAGCTTAGTGTAAAACTGTGGTGTAGTCCCGGAAAAAAAGGGTGAGGGGTGAGGAGGGATGATTACATATCGGTTGTCGGATATTTACAGTCAAGAGGTGGAACGATGCTGAGTTTATTACTTTCTTCTATATCTAATGTATAGAAGAAAGTATTGGATTCGTGCAAATTTTCGAATTTCGAATTTTGACGGATTCGAACGTTTTGAGGTGTGCTGAGTCCATTTCGACTATTTTTGGAAAATGTCTGTCTGTCTGTGTGTGTGTGTGTGTGTATGTGTGTGTGTATGTGTGTGTGTGTGTATGTGTGTGTGTATGTGTGTGTGTATGTGTGTCACGTCTGTGTGTGACCAGTTTTTTGTGGCCGCTCTACAGCAAAAACTACCGCATGAAATTGAACGAAATTTGGTACACATATGTGACCTTATGTGAACTTGTGCCCATTGGTTTTTGGCGCAAATTCCTCCAAGGGGGGTGGAGCAATGGGACGTTTTTTGAGTTATGCGTGATTGCTATTCCTCAGGAAGTAACTGGCGGAATCAAACAAAATTTGGTCCATATGTGCCCCTAACTGGAGCAGGTGCTGATTCAATTTTGGTGTCAATAGCTCAAACGGGGGTTGAGTTATAGAACGTTTTTTTGTCGTGAATTGTGACTGCTGTATCTCAAGAAATAACGAACCGAATCAAACAAAATTTTTTTGACAAGTAGCCCTTAGTGGGTATAAGAGCTGATTTTATTTTGGTGTCAACAGCTAAAAAGGGGGTAGCGCAATCGCCCGTTCTTTTTTTCCATTGTGATTGCCCTATCTCAAGAAGTAATGCTACGTTCTGTTTGAAATTTGGAATATATGTGAATCCATACGTAAACAGGCTTTGGTTCAATTTTGACTCCAATCGCTCCAATAGGTGTTGATTTTTTTTTTTTTTTTTTTTTGCGAATAAAAATAGTTTTATTAATGCAACAATAAGAAAGGTAAATCGTAATAGATTGTCGTCTGCGTATTTCTCGTGATTTTAATTGTATGGAAATGATCGGAAATATTATCTCAATGAATTAAAAATTTTAACTGTTGCCATCTTATGTTTTTTAATAAATAAAATATTTGTAATTAATTCAAGTAAGGCTTTTAAAGTAACTTTCAATTTTCGCTCTTTGCTTTGCTTTTACAATAATTCAGACATTGGGATGGTCGTCAAGTTTTTGCATGTGTCATTTTGTTTTTGTTAGGAATATTGCTTCCTCGTCAAGCATGGGGAGCATAGACTAATAATAAGAGTAGACCGAGCTATGGCAACCCTTTTGCTGCTCATAAACCAAACCATGTGACTGGTGGATATCCTAGCAACAGCGGGCGTTAATCGTAGCAGACGATCTACGCCAGCGCGAAATAAAATAAATAGAATTTATGGAACACGGAAGAATGATCTTTTATGGAGTCCGATTTGTAAATTTGTTATTCCAAGTTGTAAATATTTTGTTAATATAGGGAGTTTTTCGTTTAGATAGTATTGTGCATTTTCTTTAGTCAATTTCAATAACTCTCTAAGCAATAAAAGATGCAAGCGACCAAGAAGAATCAGCAAACGGTAAGATTTTTACCTACAGTTTCAATTTAAGATACCGACTAGTACATTTTTGCGTTAACGCAAAACGTTTACGCCATTTCGTTCACGCCAACGCTGACAGCTCCAAATGAAATAAAAGTTACCGAAAACTGATCAAAAACTATTACTAATGTCAAAATAATGCATAACTAAAAGAAAAACAGTTCAATCTCTGCACCTGGAAGTTTTTTTTTAATGAAAACACATTGTCTTAAAATACATGTCGAGTGCCAAACTATGGATAATGCTGCCATCTAGCAACCATGCTGCCAAAGTCTTCGCCAAGCCCTTCCACTAGTCACATGATACATCTATGAACCAATTTTCTTCATCAGCAAGAATGAGAAAGCTCGGTCTGCTTATTATTAGTCTATGATGGGGAGGGATCAGAAAAAGGAAAAATATAGAAGAAAGTTTCGTGATGGCCACAACATACTAGTTTTTACTTTCTTCTATATCTAATATATAAAAGAAAGTATTGGATTCGTGAAAATTTTCGAATTTCGAATTTTGACGGATTCGAACGTTTTGAGGTGTGCTGAGTTCATTTTGACTATTTTTGGAAAATGTCTGTCTGTCTGTGTGTGTGTGTGTATGTGTGTGTGTATGTGTGTCACGTCTGTGTGTGACCAGTTTTTTGTGGCCGCTCTACAGCAAAAACTACCGCATGAAATTGAACGAAATTTGGTACACATATGTGCCCCTATGTGAACTTGTGCCCATTGGTTTTTGGCGCGAATTCCTCAAAGGGGGGTGGAGCAATGGGACGTTTTTTGAGTTACGCGTGCTTGCTATTCCTCAGGAAGTTACTGGCGGAATCAAACAAAATTTGGTCCATATGTTGACCCTAACAGGAGCAAGTGCTGATTCAATTTTGGTGTCAATAGCTCAAACGGGGGATGAGTTATAGAACGTTTTTTGTCGTCAATTGTGATTGCTGTATATCTCAAGAAATAATGAACGGAATGAAAGAAAAATTTATCGGCGAGTAGCCCTTAGTGGGTATAAGAGCTGATTTTATTTTGGTGTCAACAGCTAAAAAGGGGGTAGCGCAATCGCCCGTTCTTTTTTTCCATTGTGAGTGCCCTATCTCAAGAAATAATGCTACGTTCTGGTTGAAATTTGGAATATGTGTGAATCCATACGTAAACAGGCTTTGGTTCAATTTTGACTCCAATCGCTCCAATAAGTGTTGATTTTTTTTTTTTTTTTTTTTTTTTGCGAATAAAAATAGTTTTATTAATGCAACAATAAGAAAGATAAATCGTAATAGATTGTCGTCTGCGTATTTCTCGTGATTTTAATTGTATGGAAATGATCGGAAATATTATTCTATTCTATTCTATTCAAGAGTCACAACTGACTTCAACTGTATTTATGTCGAGGACTGCATACTAAGTGCCTTGCCTCCATTTTTTTATATACCGATAGATGGCAGCACCATCACCGGATCGAACAGTTAGTGAGAATTTTGAACTAGTCCAGGAGCTAATAGCTACCTAGTACTAGCACCCCCAGAGGTATCGTTTCACTTGGAGGACATTGAGACCACGAGCATATTTAACGTCGCCCAGTCCTCTTTAATGACGACGGTGGGTCTCGAGGCCCTCCGGTCCCGAGTCCAATGCCTTACCGATCAGGCTACCACGGCCCTGGAAATATTATCTCAATGATTTAAAATTTATAACTGTTGCCATCTTATGTTTGTTAATAAATAAAATATTTGTAATTAATTCAAGTAAGGCTTTTAAAGTAACTTTCAATTTTTGCCCTTTGTTTTGTTTTTACAATAATTCAGACATTGGGATGGTCGTCAAGTTTTTGCATGTGTAATTTTGTTTTTGTTAGGAATATTGCTTCCTCGTCAAGCATGGGGAGGGATCAGAAAAAGGAAAAATATAGAAGAAAGTTTCGTGATGGCCACAACATACTAGTTAATTATTGGGGGGACGGCAGAAATGTCGTAATCAGAAAACAATTTCATATTAGGATATGGTTACATTTCAAAGAGGGGAGGGGGATCCCGCTATCTTTAGTATATATATATATATATATATATATATATATATATATATATATATATATATATATATATATATATATATATATATATATATATATGGTCGAAAAAGGAATACTTCTGCAATTCGGTGGAGGATATGCAACGCTGAACTGACATTTTTGTTAATTAATCAATTAATGTTTTTGATATTTATTTATATTTTTCCGGTGATTCATCATGCGCAGAGCTGCATTTGTTTACTATCAGTAAACAAATCATCCCGCAAAAACATAGATAATCAGCATGGTGACTAGAGCAGCATACACAAGACTAAATGATTAATATACTTCTTAAAATTGAAATTCTTTTTCAATAATAAGAATAAAAAAAAAAAAAATAATAATAATATTTTACGCATCAGACGAAAAGTGCTAATAAGTAGTTGGTAAGTCTTTTATTGAAGTGTATTTTCGAAGCACGCAGTTATATGATGTTTGAGAACATTTGAAAATAAATTTCGTGGGTGGAATTACACGAGCAACAGGGAATTACTTGCAATAATGTACTTAAATTAAAAATACAAGCTGCAGTTTACTTGCAGTACACTTGGAACAATGTACTTCGACTTATTCAAATGCAAAATGTTAGGAGGAATAGAATAACTTTTTAAAACTTTTTTTGATTTTTTTTTCTTCTCAGGTCTTTTTTTTTTCTAATGGTTTTCAATTTTTGGTTACATTAGTTATGCATTGCTTTCTGCGATTCAAAATAGTAATAATAACAATAACAATAATCAGAAATGCTTTCCTTTCTGCGGATACTATGGTGAGAAAAATAACGGCTAAAAGCACAATTTTCAGAAAATTCATTCATGCTCGCATTTCGAAATTAAATGAAACCTCTTTATTACCACACAATGTTGACAGCTTCGTGCAAACGAAGTCCTAAACTTGATAGCTGCACTCAATCAAGCTTTCATTGATGCAAACTATTGCAATCAATCAAACAATCGTAACAATTACGTGGAATATTCCCTATTTACGTCAATTGTTTGCTCGTAAGAACGTGAACAATGTCTTACATACGTAATTTATATTCAGAAAAAAATATCAGAATTGAAAATATAATCCGACATTTGCAAATCACAGACATTAGTATGCTATATCCTTTAAATTTAAAAAATATTTCAATTTAATTTTTCTCTTTTTGTATAAAAGTATTCATGAAGCAGAATTTATAAATTGTTGAGTGAACTAACATTTATTGCTCCAATTTTTCTTTTTTTGATCTCTTCTCGACTTCCCGGGGAAATTTTAAACTGTTAGCAAAATTAAGGTAACTCAAATAACTCTAGGACGTGGAAGAGAAATCTGTCAGGCCCAATAAAAACTTTTTGAATGATGTAAAAGACAGAAACACATATCTCTATTGATAAAGATGTTCTTAGTAACCCCGAAACAAGTGTAATTTAATTTGCACGTTTGTACATTAAAATAGTGTAATTTCTATGTCAATAAATGTTAACATTTAAAATCAACAAAAGTTGAGAGATGTGCGCAAAGTTGCGTGAGACTAATACCAATCATTCGCCCTCAAATACCTTAATATTGCTTGACCAAGACCAAATATATTCTTTTTTTGAGCGACCACAGTTGGTTATAGTTTTCACTTGTCCGTAGTTGATGTTCTTTTCGACTTTATCTTTCTATGCTTTTAATGCAAACTCGTCTGTTCCACGTGTCTTCGCGAGCATGTCCCTCCTCCTGGGCGGTGAAGTTCATGTCCCCCGCCATCGACTTTACTTGTTCCCGACCCTCTCGATTTTACACAATACTTTTCAGACAAAAACAGCATTCAGTCAACAACGTCCAGCATCCAACCCCTGGAATTCATTTGAATGTAGACGTCATGTATTCAAATCATGACTTTTACAAATATAATTCGGATAGGAACCATTTGTAGAAATAAGAAACCCAACGAGTAGGGTTCTACTACAATTCGTGATTGTGAAAAACAATTTAAATTCAAGACGTCAAAATTCAAATGAAAGCTATGGGCTGGATGCTAAATGTTTCTTTATTTTCTGTTTGGTATTAATTATTATTATTATTATTATTTTTTTTTTTTTGAATTTTTTCCCCCCATTTATGAATAATATTAAGTAATGATAATGTTTCAATGAAGCTTTAACACCATTTAAAATCGGGTGTTCCAAAATATCTTCAATTTTTAAATGTGTAAATAAAATATGCACTTTAAAAAGCATGAGCTTTGTGCAAGAAATAGATAAAAGTCAAAAACAACGTCTTAAAAGCACAAGTAAAAGATGTAAATTATAAATGTAGAAAATGCATTGCTTGATGAAAACTTGTGGCTAAGTATTTGTTTTTTTATCCAGGATATTAAAAAACTTTGACCTTTGACACTTTGAATTAAAATTCAACTAGAAATTTGGGTTTTCGTACTAATATTCAAGCCGTATATATTGTATTTATGGTTCAGTTCCCTTCTTGTTGTTTACCTTTTTATAGCGAAACTGAGGCTATAAACGAAATTGTTATTCGGTTCCTTAAACTTCACTATGAACAGGCGCGACTGCACAGTGCATACACACAAATATATATTGATAAAGACCGGCTAAAATTGAAAAACCTTAGGTTTCAGGGAAATGTTTTAGACGTCAGACAAATTATTTGTCTGAGCTTATGAAAATTTCAGTGTAACACGACTACCGAAAGATTCTTAGAACATTGTGTATTCATCGACGAGTTGACATTTTCTATGGGCCTACGGCGCTTACGCGCCTTTACCCCGATTCAAGGGAGGGTAAGAGTGAGAGGGAAAGGGAATGAATAAATTTGAATGGGCCTCCAGGCATTTAGGATGCCTGGGAAAAGTCCAAAAAAAGGGGGGGGGGGAGAGAAAGCTTATGGCCTCGCTAGGGCTGCGAGGCCGCTTATGAGGTCGTTGATCTGTTGCTGTTGGGCCTGGAGTTGGTTCAGTACTTGAGTGATGAGCGACATGATCTGTGTCATGTCTTCCCACATAGCACAGTCACATCTCAGCAACGTAGCAAATACGTCGCACTGCGACGTTTGTAACGTCACGGCACATTCCAGAAACGTCCCAGAGATGTTCTGGCAACGTGGAATTGTCCGACTTCAGTTACGTCGCAATGCGACGTGTATGGTTCGTCGCAATGTGATGTTGTCGTCGCATTGCGACAGCCCAGAGACGTTCTGGAGACGTGGAATTGTCCAACTTCAGTTACGTCGCAATGCGACATGTATGGGTTGTCGCAATACGACAGCCCAGAGACGTTCTAGAGACGTGGAATTGTCCAACTTCAGTTACGTCGCAATGCGACATGTATGGGTTGTCGCAATGCGACAGCCCAGAGACGTTCTGGAGACGTGGAATTGTCCAACTTCAGTTACGTCACAATGCGACATGCATGGGTTGTCGCAATGCGACAGCCCCCTGACGTTCTGGAGACGTGGAATTGTCCAACTTCAGTTACGTCACAATGCGACATGTATGGGTTGTCGCAATGCGACAGCCCAGGGATGTTCTGAAGACGTGGAATTGTCCAACTTCAGTTACGTCGTAATGCGACATGTATGAGTTGTTGTAATGTGTCAGCCCAGGGATGTTTTGGCACCGTGGAATTGTCCAACTTCTGTTATGTTGCAATGCAACATGTATGTTTTGTCGCAGTGTGATGTTTTCATCCCAATGCGACAGCCCAGAGATGTTCTGGACACGTGGAATTGTCCAACTTCAGTTACATGCACATTCATTGGGCTTGTGTATTGATGAGGAAATGTGACAGCTCGCAGCTATAAAAATTTCTGAAATTTTTTCTTATTTATTGGGAAAAAACAAAAATTTTGTATTTTTCATCAAGTAACATTCATATTAATTCTAAATGTTTGCTAAAATTGTATAGCTAACCATTCAAACAAAATATTTAAATTCCCACATAACAAACAATTCGTACAAGTTAGTACGCACTAACTTAAGAAGTACAAAAGAAAAAAAAACTCAGATTAGTTATTGCCAGGGGCGTGCAAAGGGGGGGAGGACACCTGTTGGCAAAATATTTTTTAAACTAGGGATGAAAATAGGGATAAACAACATAAAGGGCTACGGGAAAGTCATTTGTGATGGGCCCCAAAATTTTTGTGCATGCCCCTGGTTGTTGAATAACGAATAGTGATTTTTCAATTTAAAAAGTAGAAAATAATATAGCAAGAGAATATTGTCGCCTCAGAGCAACAGTAAGAAATCTAATCCCAGGAATAACACTAAGATATCCTACTGTTGCTCTGAGGTGACGATATATATATTTTAGTAGCATTTAGACCCAATAATAAAATATTAATGCAAAAATATTGTTAAATTCCCAATATTCACGGTTGATACAAAATCTCGGTTAAAACAAATATTTTCTTAGTTAAGTTGGTTTGAAACAATCATGGAACCAAGCAAAAATGTTTGGATTATGGACGTGTTCTTTATAGGAGAAAATTGGAAAATGCACATGTATTCTGGGACTATCTTGTGTTCCGCCCTCCCAAAAATTTATGTTTCAGGCCAGTGCTCACTTTAGCGAGTGTTCAGATAGGGTCCACTATATATAATCAGTGGTGCCCCCTAGGGTATACTCCATATAGTACGCGTATACTCTCAAACGTTTTTAAAACATATATCCTATACCCAAGCTTAAAAAATTTTCATATTATGCATATGATCGCATACACATATTGTGCATACTTGATTACTGGGAGTATACTCTCAGAAAAAATGATAGGAACATCACTGTACATAATTAAATTGAAAATCTTATGCACAATAGGTGCATTCAAATGAAAGTTTAGGCTAAGACAAACAAAAATTTTTGACCCCTCCTCTGAAAACTTTTGCTGATGAATGCCATTTTTTTGTCGAAATTATGCATCATTTTCTACGACTAAAAAGTCAAGAATGCGTTGAATATTTTTGTATGGAGCATAAAGCCCTTATACCTGTTGTCTGTGGACATTTCTCGGAACTTTCTATGTGTCAATGCGGATTATCACTTGTTCCTCCACCGTTTAGCATCCTTCTTTTCAAAAAATGGAAAATCTTAATAACTAACAGATACGTTCATACCGCAATAATGAATAGTAGTAATTCATTTTTTTAAAGACAATACTCATTTGTTTTTTTCACTATTTCACTTATTTATGCAACTGTTATAAATAACAGCTAATCGAACAAATTGTGGAGTTTCTGGCATTTCACATTAAGTTCAACTGTACAGTAAACTCCCGATTATATAAGGAATTAAGAGGCACAAGTACAGTGGATATCAAAAATCGCGGCCAAACCGCTAAATGGCTATAGAGAGGGACAACCAAAGGTAAAAAATATTCTTGCTGACAAACATGGCTTTATTGATACATAGTATTTTGTTTTGTGAAAATATATGCAGCACAATAAAAATGTTTTTATATTTTTGCACAACAGAACTGAACATCAATAAATAACAAGGGCATGCAGGATGAAAAAAGTGTAAAAAATAACCAAATCAATAAATAATAAAACATAAACAACTATGAGGTTAAATCTGCAATTTTTCGAGAAGAAAACAGCCATTGGCTTAAGCTTCTTGCTGCGAAAATACATGTTCTTGATTGTTGAATGACTCGCGGATAATCAGGAGTTTACTGTATATAATTAGAAGGAAATATTACTATTGGTTCACAAAACTCATCTTCAATATCAAGGTAATTGGAAATAATTTCTACTTTTTTAGATTGCACAGGGTGGGTCAGTTTACAAGGTTTGTCAACATACATAGATAATATAGACGCACGCTTGCATGGGTACATTTTGATGCTGTGCAGATACATTTGCTGCATCAGGGTTCATACTCATTTTTAAAAGTGAAAATTAAGGACTTTTTAAGGACTCTCAAAAAAATTTTAAGTTCTCATCGGAAATGATTATATAACTTAAGGTACACCATTTCAACGTTTTCCAGAGTGTGTAGGGTGGGGGGAAGGCAGGAGTACTTGATACATAAGCATATGATACAAGCAAGCATGTTACACTAAGTAATGCCTGTTTTAAAAAATTACAGTTTTGACATCAATTTTTCAAATTTCTACGGGAGAGTCCTGACCCCCTTCACGCATCCGCTTCTTTTTACTACCTTTCTCTAGCAATAAGTGGGGTATAATATTTATACTCTAGCTTTTATCTACGTTTTTTCGATAGGGAGCCATACCATGTTTGCACGCCTCTTTCTGTTCTGCGAATGCATTTTTATCTACCAATGTGATAATTTACTCAGCTTTATAAGAAGTTTTTGCCTGAGCATGGTTTTGGCTAGTATCCAGACTCATGAGCATAAAGCTAGAACGTAGTTGCTATCTCTGTATGCTGTAACTGACATTTTCGGTGTTTGCTTGCAATTTCGTCTTAGTTCTAGCCATGGGGCGGTAATTTGTAGCTTTATATCCAACTGAGGTGCATACAGAGTTTTCAGACCTTTAATATGTTCGCGAAATTATTCATATTCTTCAGTATACTATATAAGTTTATTTCAAGTAAAAAACCGTATTTAAAGTCCTAACTTTTTCGGGAGAGTTATCCATTGTAGAAAAAAATTTCATATTGTTTAAATAAGGGTGTGTGTCTCTCTACCCCCCCCCCCCCCCACCGATATTGAGAGTATCCGCAAAAACGACGAAAACGACCCTTTAAAACGGTGACTCCTTACTTGGACCGAGGTTAGCCCCCCACCCCCCTTGCTTGAGTTCTAGATCCGCCACTGAAAAAATCGAATGTTCGGCGTATCCAAATACTTCAATATTCTGCAGTGGAATAGTAAACAAGTTTAAATGATCCATAATTAGAGAACAAACAAATTTTTTATGCATTGAATAAAACTTAAAACATTGTACCAGAGTATAAAATTTGTTCAAATTGTTACTTTCTAATTTTATCAGATTCGAAGTAATTTTAATGTAAGAGAAAATACTCGGTTGTTGATCTAAATAGTTTTGCTTTTCAATTTTTCTTAAATCTTATGAGAGCACGTTAGCCGTCATATTACAAACTCATTTAAATATGACACAGTAACCAGAAAAAAATCATTATCTTAAGTAATATTAAATATATAAAGTCCATTTATTGTTACCTAACATTAACTGCTAATTTTTCATGTAAAATACGTAGTTAAAAAATGGAAAATCACCTGATATTAAATTTAGCAGTAATTTAATTTCTGAAGTTTTACGTCAAATGATAGAGTAAATATTGTTTAAAAACAACCTAATTAAAATTAATCGTTGTAATCAAAGTTTGATAATCCTTTGCAATAAAGAGAAAAAATGTAAAATGCGTGGCAGTTTTAAATTTTATTCATCAATCAGTTTCCGAAGAGATTAACATTTTAGAAACTCACATGAATAAATCGTAATTTGTAATGATATGTTAAGCAGCTCGGGTTTCTTTTTCTATGGAAGAAACACCAGATTCTTTATTTATTACACAAAATGTTATCGTACTTATCAGTTATCGAATCATATATAGGAAAGAAATTAACTATACATTTTTGCAGAGTTTCAGATAAACATATACCACATTAGCCTTTCGCTATATTTGTTTTTTTCTTTTGGAATGTTTTATTTTAAATTAAGAATTATACTTAATATAGATAAGTTTATGTTGTTAAATGCAAATGTATTTACTTTTCCGAAAAAAAAATCTATTTTAAATTGGTGTAAAATTAAAATCTTGCAGTAAAAAATTTTAAGCAAGTATTCTGCTGAATATTCGGTTTGAAATCCTTTATTATCTAATATTTTATGTATCTTTTCCCAAAATTTGTTATTGAATTCCCACTTCATTTGCTCTAATAAAACGACTGTTCCCAGCTATGTCGTTTTGGAAATACGTTCCATATAACCAAAAATACGCCTTGATTTGGAAGCCGCAGGACACCCAATGTTTAGTACTCAATGCTAAAGAATACTAAAGTTTCAACATGTGTCGATTCTTCTACTAAACTTAAACTTCTACTAACGCACTAAGAAAAATTCAATAAAATTTTACTTATATTTTTTTATTGCTTTAAAAATGAAACTTTTACATACCAATAAGAACGATACTTGTATTCAATTTTTTTTTCTTTTCTTTTTTTGGTCAACTTTTATGAGACAAGAATTAAAATGGCTAAACATTTATTTGTTAGAGTTCATTTGCTGAGTTTTACAAGAAATTTGGAGAGAATAACAGATGGATTAAGTTAAGTCCTCGTTCTGCGGTAAAAACGCACATTTGTGTATGAGGTCCTCGTTTACATTGAAAAAAAAAACCATGTTTGAAATTTTTTGAAAAATTAAAGTTTTTACGCACTAATCAAATGATTTTAAGCATAAAAATCAAAACGATGTTCTTCTGACATAACGTCTTCAGTAGGTCCTTGTAATTAAAAAAACATGAGCGTTCATTTAAATAAATAAAAAGCCATCACTTTTATATATTAAACGTTCTTTATAAGTGCTGTAGATTAGAAGTCAATAAAGAACTGCACTCTGAGGCAGTGGCTTATCTCAAGAATATTCGTGGTGCGCTTAAAATACAGCAATAAAGCGCGCAGACAGATTCATTATTTTGCGAATCGCTGTACGGTTCTGTTTTATTTTTTAATTTTTTTTTCGAATTTCCGAAAGTGATTCGGATAATTGGAGTTCGGATAACTGGAATTCTACTACTTGTTAGAGTTTAGTAGCTGAGTAACACAAGAAAACCCGAGAGAATAATGAAAGGAGAGCAAAGTCCTCGTTCTCAGGTACAAACGCACATTTGTGTATGAGGTCCTCGTTCTTAGGAACAAACGCACATTTGTGTATGAAGTCCTCGTTCTCAGGTACAAACGCTAATTTGTGTATGAGGTCCTTGTTCTCAGGTACAAACGCACATTTGTGTATGAGGTCCTCGTTCTTAGGAACAAAAGCACATTTGTGTATGAAGTCCTCGTTCTCAGGTACAAACGCAAATTTGTGTATGAGGTCCTCGTTCTCAGGTACAAACGCAAATTTGTGTATGAGGTCCTCGTTCTCAGGTACAAACGCACATTTGTGTATGAGGTCCTCGTTCTCAGGTACAAACGCACATTTGTGTCTGAGGTCCTCGTTCTCAGGTACAAACGCACATTTGTGTATGAGGTCCTCGTTCTTAGGAACAAACGCACATTTGTGTATGAAGTCCTCGTTCTCAGGTACAAACGCAAATTTGTGTATGAGGTCCTTGTTCTCAGGTACAAACGCAAATTTGTGTATGAGGTCCTCGTTCTCAGGTACAAACGCACATTTGTGTATGAGGTCCTCGTTCTCAGGTACAAACGCACATTTGTGTCTGAGGTCCTCGTTCTCAGGTACAAACGCACATTTGTGTATGAGGTCCTCGTTCTCAGGTACAAACGCACATTTGTATATGAGGTCCTCGTTAACATTGAAAAAAAAAAAAAAACATGCTTAGAATTTCTAAAAAAATTAAAAAATCGAGGTTCTTATGCACTATCAAATGATTTTAAGCATAAAAATCAAAACGATGTTCTTCTGACGCAACGCCTTCAGTAGGTCCTCCTAATTAAAAAAACATGAGCGTTCAATTAAATAAAAAGCCATCACTTTTATATATTAAACGTTCTTAATAAGTGCTGTACTTTAGAAGTCAATAAAGAACTGTACTCTGAGGCAGTGGCTTATCATCTCAAAAATATTCGTGTGGGCTTAAAATACAGCAATAAAGTGCGCAGACAGATTCATTATTTTGCGAATCGCTGTACGTTTCCGTCTTATTTTTTAATTTTTTCCTAAACTTCCGAAAGTGATTCGGATAATCGGAGTTCGGATAACTGGAATTCTACTATTTGCTAGAGTTTATTAGTTGAGTAACACAAGAAATCCCAAGAGAATAATGAAAGGAGAGCAAAGTCCTCACTCTCAGGTACAGACGCGCATTTGTGTATGAGGTCCTCGTTTACATTAAAAAAAACATGTTTGAAATTTTTTTGAATTAAAAAATTTAGGTTCTTACGCACTAATTAAATGATTTTAAGTACAAAAATGTAAAAATTGTTCTTCTAACACAACGCCTTCAGTCGGTATGACGTGCGAAAACGTAGGGTCCTCGCTTTGCACCATCCGCACACATTTGTGTATGAGGTCCTCGGTTACATTGAAAAAAAAACATGTTTGAAATTTTTTGAAAAATTAAAAAATCGAGGTTGTTACGCACTAATCAAATGATTTTAAGCACAAAAATCTAATGAGTGTTCTTCTGACACAACGCCTTCAGTAGGTCCTCGGTGTGACGTTAAAAAAGTAGGGTCCTCGCTTTGCACCATTTGCACACAGTTGTGTGTATGTGTGTGTGTGTGTGCATATGTGTGTGTAGGCATGAGTGTGTTGGTATGTGTGTGTGTGTTTGTGTTGGTATGTATGTGTGCATATGTGTGTGTAGGCGTGTGTGTATGTGTGTGTGTTTGTGGGGATATGTGTGTGTAGGTATGTGTGTGTAGGCGTGTGTGTAGGTGTAGGCGTGTGTGTATGTATGTGTGAGTAGTAGAAAAAGGCCGGTTCAACGCCAGCCCGCGGCTCTCCGGCTCATAGCCGCCGTCCATTGCCCCTGTGACCTCCGGGTTGCGCCTGTGACCTCGCCTGGTTGCGCCTCCTCTCACTCCCCCCTGACCTTGGGTTGATCTTCCTCCTGATAGCCGCCTCCCAGGGCCGCCGCGAGAACCCGTAGAAGGTTACGGGGTTTTTCCCGCGTTTTTGAATATTTTCGCGCGTTTTTTTTATTTATTTACAAACATACTGGACTTTGTCGTTTTTTCTTCTAACCTTATACGAAGGTTTTCGCATGACCACGTTTTCGCACGACCGCGTTTTCGCGCGCCCACGTTTTTGGACTTTGTCGTTTTTTAGGGAATGGCAACACTTTGAAGAAGATTAGGAGGTTTTTTACTTTTTGGATGGCAACACCAGTTTTCGAGTGGCAACACTTGTTGCTATGTTTTTACTTTTCGATTTTTACTTTTAAGAACGTTCGTGGCGCCATCTATCGGAACTTTGAATATTTTTTTCCGGACTTAGAATATTTCCGCGAATTTAATTATTTTTATTTTACAGAGTGTCGGGAATCGAACACCCAAACTTTGAGTTAGCAAAAACGTATGCTAACCACTATGCTATATTTTCCATTACACTTTCAGTCTTAATGTGAATCTGTACCATGACAACAAATATTACAATTAAATTAATTTTAAAACCATCAGTTAATTCACTCTTTAGTACTAATCATGGCATATCATTAACTGTATTTCAGCTCATAATTGATACTATCATCATTATTATTATTTTTCATAATAACAAAGTTTTCACTTAAGTAAAGATTTATTTAAATACAACCCATTCGAGATTTTCGATTTGGTTCAATGCTTTGTGGACTTGAAATATATTTTAAACTTTGATTTTCTTTTTCATGCATTTCAAACTTTATCATTTTTATTTTTTCTAACTTGTTAAATTTTCTTAACTAATTTCTTTTTTCTTTGTCAAATTGACAAATAATTTTTCTAACTTGTGAAAATTTCGAAGAAATAATTTTCTTAACTAATTTTTTTTTTTACTTTCATACAACAAAATATTTTTTTCTTATTTGTTAAATTTTCGAAGAAATAATTAACTTAAATATTCTTTCATACATTTTGAACTTTAACGTTTTTTCCTGTCATTTAGAACTTTGATTATTTTTTTTTTCACTATTTTAGCGTTTTTCAATTATTTTCAGTCTTTAACTATTTTCTTACTTTTTAGTCTTTAACTAATTTCAAGCATTTCAGACTTAGATTATTTTTTCGTGATTTCGATTTTTTTTTAAGTATATTTTAGAGTTTGATCATTTTCTCGCTTGTTTTTACTTTATCGTTTTTTTTCCCTGATATTTTTAAACTTAGAAATTTTTCACAAGTAGTGACAGGAATCGAACCTTCAAATTTTTCGAAACGTTATCATGCCTTCAATTTTTGCAATCATGTCAAACTTGCAATCAATTTACTCGTAGTAGTAATTAACACTTATCATTAACAAATTTTCACGGATTTTAAAAAATCAACTTAATTAATTTTTTCCAGTAAGCAAATTGCGCACTCAAGTTACATTCCAACACTGCATATACGTTTCAAGAGTTTCATTGAATTTATCACATTCCATTTAATTAACTCTAATAATTACTTTTTCATTAATACTTAACTTAATCATTTTATCATACATTTATTCCAGTTAAAAAATTATGCTTAAAAGTTATTTATTTTTCTTAGCACAAGAGATTTTAACATGTTCCTACTAAAATGCTTTTCACTCTAGTTTGAGTTTACTAAAATAGCAACTCATTTACTATTTAGATTCATTTAATCGTCTTTGATTCTTTTTCATTGTTAATATTTTACATTATCACATACGTTATTATTTTTATACATTTATCCATTTAATTTTCCAAAATTTACAATCAATTTACTTTTCGTATTAATTAACACTTATCACTATCAAATATTTTCATGAATTTTAAAAATTATCTTCTTAAATAATTTTTTACTGTAACCAAATTTCCCACTCAAGTTATATTTTATCACTACATATGCTTTTCATGAGTTTCATTTAATTTATCGCATTTCATTTAGTGAACTCTAATAATTATTTTTTATCATCGATATTTAAGTTAATCATATTTTCCTTTCTTTATTTTTTTTTTCATGCAAACACTCTTGATGGAATAAAACAAAATTTTCAACTTTCATGAATTAAAACCCCTCTGACTATTTTATTTTACTTTACCATACTTTACTATTTTACTTACTGCGTTTTACTATTTATCATTCATTACAGCTTTTCCAAAATATTACTTTACAACCAACTAATTTCATTAACAGAATTTTCATTACAATTTATAAATTTCACTTTTATTTCATTATTTTTACCTACGGTAAAATAAAACACATCACATAAAAATGTTAAACATCAATGAAGAACCCAAGAAATGTTAAAATTATAAGTCGAGTATCAAAACTTCATGTCAGCAAATTTTAAAAATAGACTTACCGAAAAATAACTTCTACTGAAATTCATTTCAAAACTTGGAATCAATTTACTCTTAGCATTAATAAACACTCATCATTAAGAAATTTTCATGGATTTTAAAAATCAACTTATTTAATTTTTTTCCAGTAAGCAAATTTCGCACTCAAGTTACATTTTATCACTACATATGCTTTTCAAGAGTTTTATTGAATTTATCACATTTTATTTAATTATTTTTTGATTAGTATTAAACTTAGTCATTTTATCGCTTAGTATTTAACTTAATCATTTTCTTGCTTGTTTTTACTTTATCGTTTTTTTTCCCGTTATTTTTAAACTTAGAATTTTTTCACAATTAGTAACAGGAATCGAACACACAAATTTTTCGGAACATTATCAAGTCTACAATTTTCATCCAACTAATTTAATTTAAAAACTTGCAATCAATTTACTCTTAGTAGTAATTAACAATTATCATTAACAAATTTTCACGATTTTAAAAAAATCAACTTATTTAATTTTTTTCCAGTAAGCAAATTTCGCACTCAAGTTACATTTCATCACTTTATATGCTTTTCAAGAGTTTCATTTAATTTATCACATTTTATTTAATCAACTCTATTAATTATTTTTTGATTAGTATTTAACTTAGACATTTTATCGCATAGTGGTTTACTTTATTATTATTATTTTTTTCATACAAGCACTCTTGTTAGAATAAAACAAAATTTTCAACCTTCATGAATTAGAATCACTTTGACTATTTCATTTTCCCAATAATATTTTACTTTAACAACTAATTTCTTTAACAAAATCGATATCATTTATTTTAGTCTTTATCCTTTTCGAACGATACATTCAAATGGACAGCTATACGTTAAATTAAGAAACTTAATCTAAAATTTGACAAATTAAGTTATAGCTAAATACTGACTAAAATTAAGTACAAAAGACTAACCTTTTTGGGGTGAAATCCCTCAAGTACCAGCTATCGCGAAGTTATTTAAAAACAGTGAATGAAATTGTAATAAGTGGATTGTTAATTATAACTCAATCTCACAAATTACAACTACACGCATGTTTTATTTGAAATCGCTGCATACGGCTGTTTGCCCATCGTCGATTTGCAGAAGGCATGCCGTGAAATCGCAAATCAACTCGGCTGTTGAAAAAAACTACCGTAATCCTACAGCACTTCGGATCGTCCACACACACCGATGCGAATTGAGGAAATGACTTTATCAATATTTCTATCTACCCTTTACCGATAACAGATAACAAACCCCACGTGCGAGTATGATTCACCATTTAGCAAGCACGTCTTGTAAGTGATGTCACTGTTTCTGACCAATTAAAATTTGTTCACGTTTCTCAAATATCAAGCACATAGATCGACAATAGCCTGATGTCAGGTTTTCCAAACAAAATTTTAGATTTTAATTCGTAGTTTCGAATTAATTTCTTTTTCATTTCAAACTTATAAAAAAAATTTCCAGCTTGTAAGAATATTTCTTTCAAAGACAGATTTTTGATTCAAAACAGTATTTTTTCAAACTTGTAATATTTTTCTACTTAGAAAATGAAATCAAAAATTTTTGTTTTCTTTAATCATATAAAATGTTTTTAAGAAATAATTTCTCAAACTTGTAATATTTTTCCACTAATTAAAAAAAAAATCAATTTTTTTTTTCAATCATATAAAAATAAATTTTTAATCTTACAACAATAAATTTTTCCGCAAAAATATTTTTTTCAAATCAAAATAATAATAATAATAATATTTTTGTAACATATTATTTTTTTTCTTTTCAATCTTTTTTTTTTTTTCGCAAAACTATTTTTTTTTTCAAAAATTTTCAAACTTACAAAATAAAATTTTTTCAACTGAATCTTTAAACGAAATGATTTAATTAAATTTAAAACTCAATATCACTTTACTCTTAGTATTAATAACCAATAGCACTTAACCATTTACTCTTTGCACTCTAAGTATTAATTAACACACATGCATTACAAATAATAATAATAATGTTTAAGATACTTACAAATCATCCACTCAAGCTTTCAAATATCCATCTAGCATGTTATTGTTCATTCGTGTGAGGGAACTTGTAATAAAACTTTACTCATCAACCGAAATTATAAGCGAAAATATCACATTTTTAGCATTTAATATAATCCTACAATTAACAAATGGGTTTTAACTTTGAATTTAAGAAAAATAAAAACTATTACACACTTAGTAACATATCTATCGATGTATATTATTTCATGACAAATCACAAATAGGTGATGATCTTTTATCGATCATGTGACCAACTAAGTTAAGAAAGAGCGTTCTTATCTCATATGAGAATTTATAAGTCTTTAATATTTCTCTTTAATGTAAGTGTATTGATACGTACGAGTTTGTGTATGTGAATATAACTGTGTATTGTTTTCAAACCATTGACATGTTTAAGCTTTACGGTTCTAATTTTGACTTTCCACTTAGCATTAGTCGAAGTCCTTCGCATGTATTAAACTATAGAAATATCACAAAAAGGATATTTTCATTCAGTCTTAATTACAAAACCATACAATAAGATGAAGACAACACCGATAGTATAAAGATTACTTACAATAAAGTGCATATAAAAAATATATGTAAGAGTGATTTCAAAGTATAATCCATCAACCATATTCAACAACTCAATAAAAACACAAGTCTCTTTTAAAATGATAAACACAATTTATTCACACACACAGTAAAAGACAATTAAAAAAACTTACATCTTTAAGTAAAACTCTTCAAAACTTTCAAGCGTATTTTTAACATTGATTGCATCAAATAAATCAGACACATGACATTTTAAACATGGACTATCAACATTCAAAGTAACGAAGTCACGAGTCAAGTTTTCCCAATTAACATTAAAAAGCGCCTGTTCGAAAAAAGTGTCGAACTTTCGACCCCTTGTTAATGATTCACATTCATGCACTCTCATGTAAAAAATGAATCCATTTTTACAATCCACACATTCTTTTTCAGAAAGGTAGTTTATGTTGCATATGAGCTCATCAAATAGTCACTTACGTAGAGAATCAGTCAGTTTACCAACTTCTTGCGATGTATATGTGCTGATTTTATCACATCGACAATCACAGGGATATTTTTTCTCAATTTCCGAAAGGATGTACTCTTTTAGAGTATAAGTCATAAGTTTGTCTTTGACACTACGTGAGATACAAGGGGACGCGTAGCACAATTTGTCAATCTGGCTTTCGAAAAGTAGAACTCTATCAGGCATCAACTGGAACACTTCTCGTTTCAGTTTGAACAATCTTTGCACACTAACACAGATGTTACCATTCGCACTCGACTCTCCTTTTTTATAACAAAAGCAAAATCACGGTCTTCGATTAATTTTTGATTTATATTTTTACGTAGGCTTGAAATAAGTGATCTCCACACATCTGGTTCTAAGGAAATACCATCCTTAGTTGGTCGAAGAATACCATCTTTCCCACACGTATATCTTCTAATATGCACGCGTGTACGTTTCCGAAAAGTATTCACCTAAAGTGAAAATACAATCACCCAAGTGTATCATATCATCAGGCTGTGGAGAAGCCTCAGTGTTCATTTTCATGTTCGTTGCATCCCATCTGTTCATCTTCAGGCTTCAAAATTTCAAAATGATTTTCACCAGCGTTAGTCATTCTTAACTCTCATAGGATTAAGAGTCACAATACTAAAACAACTTCCTGTGAACTTAAAAAATAAATCAAACTAGGTTTTAACACTAGCGGGTGAAGAAAAATCCTAAGTACATAGAATAAAATTTCACGACGTCTTTCAAAGCTCAGAATCACTGAAAATGATTCTCCAAACATCCACTATAAACCAATGAATATTCACTTTAACCAATGAGAAGTGTACATAAATCTCTTGCTACTGACGTCATAGAATATCACACGAACGTTTGAGCAGAATTGAGTTGTTTTCCACAGTATTCAGATTTTTAGAAAATGCCAACACTTTGACTTCCAACTTCATCCTGACCTACTACGAGTAATTTTAAGATGGTAGCAGGTTTTCACATCACACCGAATGTCGATGACGGTTTCGCATCTCGCGCATGACATGGTCAATCACGTGTAATTGATCATGTCAATTTGCATGAGATGCGAAAACGTCATCGGCATTCGGTGTGATGTGAAAACCTGCTACCATCTTAAAATTACTCGTAGTAGGTCATAATGAAGTTGGAAGTCAAAGTGTTGGCATTTTCTAAAAATCTGAATACTGTGGAAAACAACTCAATTCTGCTCAAAAGTTCGTGTGATATTCTATGACGTCAGTAGCAAGAGATTTATGTACACTTCTCATTGGTTAAAGTGAATATTCATTGGTTTATAGTGGATGTTTGGAGAATCATTTTCAGAGTGATTCTGAGCTTTGAAAGACGTCGTGAAATTTTATTCTATGTACTTAGGATTTTTCTTCACCCGCTAGTGTTAAACCCTAGTTTGATTTATTTTTTAAGTTCACAGGAAGTTGTTTTAGTATTGTGACTCTTAATCCTATGAGAGTTAAGACTGACTAACGCTGGTGAAAATCATCTTTGAAAGAAATATTCTTACAAGCTGGAAATTTTTTTTATAAGTTTGAAATGAAAAAGAAATTAATTCGAAACTACGAATTAAAATCTAAAATTTTGTTTGGAAAACCTGACATCAGGCTATTGTCGATCTATGTGCTTGATATTTGAGAAACGTGAACTAATTTTAATTGGTCAGAAACAGTGACATCACTTACAAGACGTGCTTGCTAAATGGTGAATCATACTCGCACGTGGGGTTTGTTATCTGTTATCGGTAAAGGGTAGATAGAAATATTGATAAAGTCATTTCCTCAATTCGCATCGGTGTGTGTGGACGATCCGAAGTGCTGTAGGATTACGGTAGTTTTTTTTAACAGCCGAGTTGATTTGCGATTTCACGGCATGCCTTCTGCAAATCGACGATGGGCAAACAGCCGTATGCAGCGATTTCAAATAAAACATGCGTGTAGTTGTAATTTGTGAGATTGAGTTATAATTAACAATCCACTTATTACAATTTCATTCACTGTTTTTAAATAACTTCGCGATAGCTGGTACTTGAGGGATTTCACCCCAAAAAGGTTAGTCTTTTGTACTTAATTTTAGTCAGTATTTAGCTATAACTTAATTTGTCAAATTTTAGATTAAGTTTCTTAATTTAACGTATAGCTGTCCATTTGAATGTATCGTTCGAAAAGGATAAAGACTAAAATAAATGATATCGATTTTGTTAAAGAAATTAGTTGTTAAAGTAAAATATTATTGGGAAAATGAAATAGTCAAAGTGATTCTAATTCATGAAGGTTGAAAATTTTTTTTTATTCTAACAAGAGTGCTTGTATGAAAAAAATAATAATAATAAAGTAAACCACTATGCGATAAAATGTCTAAGTTAAATACTAATCAAAAAATAATTAATAGAGTTGATTAAATAAAATGTGATAAATTAAATGAAACTCTTGAAAAGCATATAAAGTGATGAAATGTAACTTGAGTGCGAAATTTGCTTACTGGAAAAAAATTAAATAAGTTGATTTTTTTAAAATCGTGAAAATTTGTTAATGATAAGTGTTAATTACTACTAAGAGTAAATTGATTGCAAGTTTTTAAATTAAATTAGTTGGATGAAAATTGTAGACTTGATAATGTTTCGAAAAATTTGTGTGTTCGATTCCTGTTACTAATTGTGAAAAAATTCTAAGTTTAAAATTAACGGGAAAAAAAAACGATAAAGTAAAAACAAGCAAGAAAATGATTAAGTTAAATACTAAGCGATAAAATGACTAAGTTTAATACTAATCAAAAAATAATTAAATAAAATGTGATAAATTCAATAAAACTCTTGAAAAGCATATGTAGTGATAAAATGTAACTTGAGTGCGAAATTTGCTTACTGGAAAAAAATTAAATAAGTTGATTTTTAAAATCCATGAAAATTTCTTAATGATGAGTGTTTATTAATGCTAAGAGTAAATTGATTCCAAGTTTTGAAATGAATTTCAGTAGAAGTTATTTTTCGGTAAGTCTATTTTTAAAATTTGCTGACATGAAGTTTTGATACTCGACTTATAATTTTAACATTTCTTGGGTTCTTCATTGATGTTTAACATTTTTATGTGATGTGTTTTATTTTACCGTAGGTAAAAATAATGAAATAAAAGTGAAATTTATGAATTGTAATGAAAATTCTGTTAATGAAATTAGTTGGTTGTAAAGTAATATTTTGGAAAAGCTGTAATGAATGATAAATAGTAAAACGCAGTAAGTAAAATAGTAAAGTATGGTAAAGTAAAATAAAATAGTCAGAGGGGATTTAATTCATGAAAGTTGAAAATTTTGTTTTATTCCATCAAGAGTGTTTGCATGAAAAAAAAATAAAGAAAGGAAAATATGATTAACTTAAATATCGATGATAAAAAATAATTGTTAGAGTTCATTAAATGAAATGCGATAAATTAAATGAAACTCATGAAAAGCATATGTAGTGATAAAATATAACTTGAGTGGGAAATTTGGTTACAGTAAAAAATTATTTAAGAAGATATTTTTTAAAATTCATGAAAATATTTGATAGTGATAAGTGTTAATTAATACGAAAAGTAAATTGATTGTAAATTTTGGAAAATTAAATGGATAAATGTATAAAAATAATAACGTATGTGGTAATGTAAATTATTAACAATGAAAAAGAATCAAAGACGATTAAATGAATCTAAATAGTAAATGAGTTGCTATTTTAGTAAACTCAAACTAGAGTGAAAAGCATTTTAGTAGGAACATGTTAAAATCTCTTGTGCTAAGAAAAATAAATAACTTTTAAGCATAATTTTTTAACTGGAATAAATGTATGATAAAATGATTAAGTTAAGTATTAATGAAAAAGTAATTATTAGAGTTAATTAAATGGAATGTGATAAATTCAATGAAACTCTTGAAACGTATATGCAGTGTTGGAATGTAACTTGAGTGCGCAATTTGCTTACTGGAAAAAATTAATTAAGTTGATTTTTTAAAATCCGTGAAAATTTGTTAATGATAAGTGTTAATTACTACTACGAGTAAATTGATTGCAAGTTTGACATGATTGCAAAAATTGAAGGCATGATAACGTTTCGAAAAATTTGAAGGTTCGATTCCTGTCACTACTTGTGAAAAATTTCTAAGTTTAAAAATATCAGGGAAAAAAAACGATAAAGTAAAAACAAGCGAGAAAATGATCAAACTCTAAAATATACTTAAAAAAAAATCGAAATCACGAACAAATAATCTAAGTCTGAAATTCTTGAAATTAGTTAAAGACTAAAGAGTAAGAAAATAGTTAAAGACTGAAAATAATTGAAAAACGCTAAAATAGTGAAAAAAAAAAATAATCAAAGTTCTAAATGACAGGAAAAAACGTTAAAGTTCAAAATGTGTGAAAGAATATTTAAGTTAAGTATTTCTTCGAAAACTTAACAAGTAAGAAAAAATATTTTGTTGTATGAAAGTCAAAAAAAAAAAAAAAAAAAAAAAACAGAAACATACAAATGTTTTCTTTGATAGCAGAAAATTAGAAAAAAAAAAGTTTGATATGATTATTATTTTTATTTTAGATGAAAGCACTGTTAGGATTTTTTCAGATAAATTGTTTTTGAGTAATCTTCCATTTCAGCATAAGAAAAAAAATTATATTGAGTTTCATTTTAACTTCCTCTAAATCGAAAGCATTGGTGGCTTAATTGGCATGCGCGCGTCAATTAAAGCGTCAATGCTTTTTGGTGGACGCGTGTTCGATTCCCGGTCGCGACATTCTGTAAAAATAAAAATAATTAAATTCGCAGTCCAGAAAAAAATATTCAAAGTCCCGATAGATGGCGCCACGAACGTTCTTAAAAGTAAAAACAATGGTTACCATAGCAACAAGTGTTGCCACCCGAAAACTAAAAACTTTGGTGTTGCCATTCCCTAACAGTAAAAAACGACAAAGTACAAAAACACGGGCGCGCGAAAACGCGGTCGTGCGAAAACGTGGTCATGCAAAAATCTTCGTATAAGGTTAGAAGAAAAAACGACAAAGTCCAGTATGTTTGTAAATAAATAAAAAAAACGCGGGGAAATATTCAAAAACGCGCCAAAATAACCTCGTTACCTTCTACGGGTTCTCGGGGCGGCCCTGGGAGGCGGCTATCAGGAGGAAGATCAACCCAAGGTCAGAGGGGGAATGAGAGGCGGAGTGAGAGTGGGAGGAAGAGCTGATCTTCAAATCTTCCTCCTGCCGGTGAACATACATTATCTCCCTACTTGTGTGTAGGCGTGTGTGTATGTATATGTGTGTAGGCGTGTGTTTGTGTCTGTATGCAGGCATGAGTGTGTTTTGTATGTTGTTGTTGTTGTTGTTGTTTACAATCCTTCATTGATCCAGCGGCAGCTAGATCAGATTCATGATGCCATGAACCCTAGCGAAGTCAAGCACCAGTAGTGGGGCTAGCACAGACATCTGCCAGAGTGAACCCCAAACAATCAAGGATGTGGTCAGGGGATGCCGGTTTCAGATTGCATTTGCTGCACAAAGAGAAGATCTAACACCCAGAGTCGAAAATCATGTTCTTCAGATAACCACTTATGAGTCTCGAGACGGCCGTTTGATCATGTCTCTCACCCTCGACATCCAACGAGCCTCCCGGGGTCTTCCTGCAGTACCAGGGATGGGCGGGAGGGGTGATCCAGACTTGCCTGTCTCCTTGTTTCTTCATAGAGAAAATTTCCTTATAAGTTAATGTGAAGTCCTTGTTGGGCAACTCTGAACAACCTCTTTTATCCAAGATGTCTGCGGCTTCATTGCCATGGATGTTTACATGAGAGGGAATCCACTGAAAGTGGACTTCCCTTCCCTTGGTTAGGTTTTTGAGATGGGTGATAATCTGAATACCCACAAAGTCGCACACACTGCTCCAGTTCTGTAGGTATTGAATCGAGCTCCGACTATTAGTAAGGATCCAAATGTCACCATAGTGTTGGTATGTGTGTGTGTGTGTGAAAGTGTATGTATATATGCGTGTATGTGTGTCAGTCTGTGTGTGACCAGTTTTTTGTGGCCGCTCTACAGCAAAAACTGCCGCATGAAATCGAACGAAATTTGGTACACATATGTGCCCCTATGTGAACTTGTGTCGATTGGTTTTTGGCGCGAATTCCTCCAAGGGGGGTGGAGCAATGGGACGTTTTTTGAGTTACACGTGCTTGCTATTCTTCAGGAAGTAATTGGCGGAATCAAACAAAATTTGGTCCATATGTTGCCCCTAACAGGAGCAGGTGCTGATTCAATTTTGGTGTCAATAGCTCAAACGGGGGTTGAGTTATAGAACGTTTTTTGTCGTCAATTGTGACTGCTGTATCTCAAGAAATAACGAACGGAATCAAACAAAATTTTTTCGACAAGTAGCCCTTAGTGGGTATAAGAGCTGATTTTATTTTGGTGTCAACAGCTGAAAAGGGGATGGCGTAATCAAACGTTCTCTTTTTCCATTGTGAGTGCCCTATCTCAAGAAGTAATGCTACGTCCTGGTTGAAATTTGGAATATATGTGAATCCATATGTAAACAGGCTTTGGTTCAATTTTGACGCCAATCGCTCCAAGAGGTGTTGATTTTTTTGAGCAATCACGATTGCTTATTGCTTTCATTTGACTGTTTTTGACGTCCTATCATTTTTCCCACCGCCACCCTCCACGGCATCACCGTCGACCGGGTCCTCACGATGCTGCACCTCTAGCGAAAATCGTCTCCAGGTTTCGTCAATATCCTACACTTACACGCATACATACACGCACCTACACACATATACATATATACACCTACACACATACACCTACACACATACACATACACACACAAACAAACACACACACACTCACATACACACAACTACCCACACACTCATGCCTGCACACCGACACAAACACATATGCCTACACACACATACACATACCCCACACACACATACACACAACTACCCACACACTCATGCCTGCACACAGACACAAACACACATGCCTACACACACACACATACATTCACACACAAACACACACGCTTACATATACACACACACTCGTGATTGCGAAAAACATAATTTGAATTCAAGACGACAAAATTCAAATTTTTTTTTTTTTTACGAATAAAAATAGCTTTATTAATGCTACAATAAGAAAGATAAATCGTAATAGATTGTCGTCTGCGTATTTCTCGTGATTTTAATTCTATGGAAATGATCGGAAATATTATCTCAATGATTTAAAATTTTTAACTGTTGCCATCTTATGTTTGTTAACAAATAAAATATTTGTAATTAATTCAAGCAAGGCTTTTAAAATAACTTTCAATTTTCGCTCTTTGCTTTGCTTTTGCAATAATTCAGACATTGGGATGGTCGTCAAGTTTTTGCATGTGCAATTTTGTTTTTGTTGGGAATATTGCTTCCTCGTCAAGCATGGGGAGGGAACAGAAAAAAAAAAGAAAAATATAGAAGAAAGCTTCGTGATGGCCACAACATACTAGTTTATGTATGATAACACGAAGCAGTGGAATTACCACGAGTTAAAAATCACAAAAAGACTATAATTGCAGAAATTATAATGCAAGATGTTTCACAGCAAGAACCAAAATGATTAATAGCAAATATATCGCGCCTCGTATGTACTGTATTGTTGCGATTTGCCGTAAGAGGGCGTGTTCCTCACCTATTTAAGCAAGTTGTCTTGTATCTTTTGGTTTATGTTATGTTATGTTGTGCTTATGTTGATGTGATGTTGTGTTACATCAGTTGAAGGGAGCCGCCAGCCCTCATAATACTGGCAAGAACGAGCACTGCCTCGTTATCTTCATTCTCTTTTAAGTTTTAAATAAAAGTTAGTTTTAAATTAGTGTTGATTTTTGGAACCACCGATAAAGCTACACAAGTCAAATTTTATATGGTGCATTACGGCCACGAATGGAGCTGCTATGAATATGAGTAAAAGAGAATGTACAGTGAATTAAAGCTTCGACAGAAACTAAGGTAGGCTCATAAACTTCATTATTCAGTTTATCTCAAGTTTCAATTGTACGAAAATAAGTTTAAAAAAATGACTTCAATCCAAGAATTGGAAAGCGATAAGTTTCAAAAACTTACAGCAAAGAGAACTGTTTTGCGAAGGTTAACTACTCAATTAGTCGATCAAATTGAGAAAAAGTTAAAACATGTAGGTGAAATTGATGAAGCAGAATTACGCGACGATTATGAACTTTTAATTGCAAGGTCTAACGGATTGACAGCGCTTGATAGCGAAATGTTAGAATTTATTGAACTCGAACAAATAGAAAAAGAAGTAACTTTAAATGATGAATACGAAGCTAAATGCCTAAAGTTTTCTAAAAGAATATTGCGTTATTTAGAAGATAAAAATAAAGGCAGTCGAAATTTAAGTTCTTCAAGCAACCAAAGTACAAATGCTAGAATTAATGAAAACTCTAGACAAGGTTCAGTTAAATTACCTAAACTAGTTATAGAAAAGTTCTCAGGAGATCCAAAGCATTGGCAAAGTTTTTGGAACAGCTTTGAAAGCACAATAGACAAAAATGAAACAATTTCAGAAGTCGAAAAATTCGCGTATTTAAAAGCCCTTTTAATCGGTCAGGCAGCTAATGTTGTGTCTGGATTCGATCTTTCAAGCGAAAACTATGATAATTGTAAAGAAATGCTAAAAAATAGATTTGGCAAAAGAGATATCATAATTAACTCTTTTATGAACAAAGTAATTAACTTAGAAGAGGTTAAGAGCTCTTCCAATGTTCAAGCTCTACGGAGAATTCATGACGAAATTGAAATCGCTTTTAGAAATTTAGAGGCAATGAATGTAGAATCTAAATCCTTCGGACTCTTATTAATGCCTATTTTGCAAAAAAAGCTACCTCATGATTTAATACTGCAATTTAACAAGCAGAGAGAGGACGGTGATATTGAAATTTCTGAATTCATTTCATTTTTAAAGAAAGAAGTGGAATGTCGGAAAATTACTTTAGCAGCATGTAATGAAAATAAAGCTTCGACAATTTCTAAAGGTTATAGTAATCAAAAGATTGTTAGTAAAAAGTACGATAGAGATATTTCTACAGCCAGTGCATTGAATACTTCCGTAAATCAAGTATGCATCTTCTGCCAAAATGCGCATAGTTCCTACAAGTGTAACATTCGTGCAACGGAAAAAATAAAACAGCTTAAAACGAATAACAGATGTTTTAAATGTTTTAAGAAATTTCATTTGAGTAGGGTTTGTAATGATAAAAGTGTTTGTTTCAAATGTAATGGGAAAAATCATCATGAATCGATTTGTTTCAGAAACAGTGACGAACGTTCTAACTCAAGTAAATCTTTAGAGCAACTTACTTCGGAAAATACTTTAGTCGCTTCTAATTCAAATAATGAATCTGTAGTTCCTAACGTAAATGCAAACGCTTTTGTTTCTCAGAACTCTAGTAATGCTTTGAGCGCGAAAAATGTATTGCTACAAACGTGTACTGTAGTAATTTGTACAGAATCAGACTCGAAAACTACGCGTGCAATTTTGGACCAAGGTAGTGAACGTTCTTTCATAAAAGACACTTTGGTTAAATCTTTGAATTTAAAACCCATACGCACTGAGAAACTATCAGTTTTCGCATTCGGAGCGGAAAAACCCATTGTAAAAAATTATCCTGTGGTAGTAATTGAACTTTGCGACAGGGAGTTGAAAAACAAAATAAGATTAGAATGTTTGGTAACCGACACAATTTCCTCATGTCCTGTGAAGGGTCCAAGTTTACGCTCACTCGAAAAAATGCAGTGCTTGGGACTAAAGCCGGCCGATATTGTAGATAATGTCTCCGATTTACGACATTTGGGGGTATTAATTGGGGCCGACAAATTTTGGGATGTAGTGTTGACAGCGAGAAAACGCATAAATAGAGATCTTCAGGTCGTTAACTCTATATTTGGGTGGTTTTTAGTGGGTTTAGACAGAAATACGTTTAAGCAAGCCAACTTTTCGAAGCATTCAAATGTATCGGTAGGAAATGCAATTGTTTTAAATGATTTAAGAATATTTTGGGAATTGGATTCCATGGGTATAATTGAAGATTCTAGTAAATATTCGAAAAAAGACGAAGATTTAATTCATTGCTTCGAATCAGATTTGCGATTTGTAGACGGGAGATACGAATGTAAATTACTTTGGAAAACCACAACTGACGGTCTCGAAAATAATTTTGAGGTAACTAAAAGACGCTTTGAAACTTTAAAACAAAAACTGGATAAAACTCCAGAAATATTAGCGAAGTATAAGGAAATAATAGAACAGCAGTTAAACGAAAATATAGTTGAGAAATGCGCTAATGAAATCAAAGATAAAGATTATTATATGCCCCACAGAGCAGTCATTCGTAATAGCGAAACGACGAATATTCGTATCGTATTTGATGCATCTTCTAAATCTGAAAATTGTAAATCCTTAAATGAATGTTTAGAAATTGGTCCTAACTTGAATCCCTCCGTTCTCGATATTATTCTTAGGTTTCGGGAGCATGAAATAGCATTTAGTGGAGACCTAGAAAAGGCGTTTTTGATGATTGGGATAGCTAAACAAGATCGGGATTTTTTGAGATTTCTCTGGTTTGGGGAATCAAACGAACAGTTCAAAATTTTGCGTATGTGCCGCACGCCGTTCGGTACCAGTATTAGCCCATTTATACTAGCCGCTACTATTAAATATCATATTAAAAAATATAAAATTAAAAACCCTGATGTATTTGAAATGCTTAATTCATCAATTTATGTAGATGATTTGTTTTATGGGGCTAAAACGGTGGAAGATGCATACAAATTGTCTGTAAATGCAGTAAATATTTTCCGTGACGCGGGAATGAATTTGAGAAAATTGAAATCGAATTCGAATCAACTTAATGCTTTGTGGCTCAGGGATAATATTAAACAGGACGAAAATTTGAGTAAAAAATCAAAATTTTTAGGCATGAATTGGAATCCCATTAATGATTCTATCAATTTAGAGCTAACTGCTGTAATTGAATCTGTGAAAAGCAAACTAGACGACACAAAAAGGACAGTTTTAAGAACTGTAGCTAAAATATTCGATCCAGTGGGATTTCTTCAACCTTTTACTGTGCGGATGAAGATATTGTTACAAGATATTTGGCTGTTAGGTCTAAACTGGGATGAAAGTCTTCCTAGTGCTTTAAAAGGAAGGTGGAATAATTGGTGCTCAGAACTTGAGTTCTTAAAAAATCTGACTTTTCCAAGGAAATTCTTCAGTGAAGCTGATTACACGGAACTGAGCATTCACATTTTTTGTGACGCCTCTCCTAGAGCGTTTGGAGCTGTTGCTTATTTTAGATACTCTAATAGTTACGGGGAGATTAAAACTTCCTTCATAATGGCCAAGGGTAGAGTTGCACCTTTGAAAACTTTATCTTTGCCAAGATGTGAGCTAATGGGAGCTCTTATAGGTGCTCGATTAGCGAAATATTTAAAAGGCATTTTTCCGAACTTAACCGAAAATCTGTATTGTTGGAGCGATTCAACAATTGTACTACACTGGCTAAGAAGATCTCCAAATGAGTGGAAGCCCTTTGTTAGCAATCGCGTAGCAGAAATTCAGGCAATTTGCAGTCCAAATCAGTTTTTCTACTGCGATTCAAGAAATAATCCAGCAGATATGTTAACAAGAGGAGAACAAGCTGAAACAATGGCTTCTAGTCCACTGTGGCGAAATGGACCTAGTTGGCTTACCGAATCCGAAGAATTATGGCCAAAGAAAATAGCAAAGTTCAGCGAGGGAGAAATGTCCATTGAAAGCAGAAAATCGCGAAACGTCCTACGAATTTCCGCTAATAGTGAACCCAAGCAATCTGATAGTTCACTATTTGATTTAGATGAATTCGGCACTTTGAAGAAAGTGTATCGTATTACCGCATGGATAATGAGATTCATCAATAACTGCAAACCAAAATCTGAGAAGTTGTGTGGACCAATTGCAGCAGAAGAAATTATGACTGCCGAAATATTTTGGAGTAAAACCACGCAAATGGAACACTTCAAAAAGGAAATTGAAACCCTATCCGATGGAAAGAATATCGACAAAAATTCCAGCCTATATTTGTTGCATCCTGAAATTGATAAGAATGGTCTTCTGCGTTTAAAGGGGCGAATACAGTTTGCAGATTGTCAAGAATCAGCAAAGCATCCATTGATATTGCCATCAAAGTGCAGATACGTGGAACTTTTAATAATGGATGCACACGAAAGAGTATTTCATTCTGGAGTAGATGCCACACTAACACATCTCCGTGAAAAGTTCTGGATCATTAAAGCACGACAAAGAGTTAAAACGGTTCTTCACAAGTGTTTGATTTGTAAAAGATTCAACGCGCGTCCAGGGGCTCAGGTTGTAGCTCCACTCCCTGCAGATAGAATAATTGAGTCACCACCCTTTGCAGTAACTGGACTCGATTACGCAGGACCCTTTTATTGCAGAGAAAATAATGAAAAACATTATTTGCTTTTATTTACGTGTGCAGTTACTCGTGCGATCCACTTAGAACTGGTACCTTCCATGAACACTGAATCATTTTTACTGGCCTTCCGGCGGTTTATATCTCGACGAGGACTGTGTAATACAATTTATTCTGACAATGCAAAGTCATTTAAACGAGCAGATATTGAGTTGAAAAAAGTATTTAAATGCATTGGTCATCCTTCTGTTCAAGATTTATTTTCACATTACAATATAAATTGGAAATATATTGTAGAAAGAGGTGCATGGTGGGGAGGATTCTGGGAGAGAATGGTAAGAACAATTAAAACAAGCTTAAGAAAAATTGTTGGGCGCTCATCGCTCTCTCTCAATGAACTTGAAACGGTGTTTATTGAGATTGAAGCAATAATTAATTCTCGACCCATTACTTACGTATATGATGATCCCTCAGAACCCTCTCCCCTCACTCCTGCACATTTTTTAGTAGGTAAGCGATTGTTATCCCTCCCTCCAACGAGAATTTCAAAGGATGATTTATTAGGATCTAGAAAATCCACAGTTAAAAAATTTAAACATCAGCAAAATGTGTTAAATCATTTTTGGAATCGCTGGCGAAAAAATTATCTATTAATGTTAAGATCTGCTCATGTGTGTCAGCAAACTTCAAAAAATAAGGAATTTAAGCCTAATGATGTTGTTTTAATCGAAGACGATCGTTTCCCAAGAAATATGTGGTCTTTAGGGAAAATTACTGAAATTTTTCATGGCAGGGATAACAAAGTGCGCTCTTGTTCGATCAAAACTAAGACAGGAATTATCAGAAGACCTGTTCAACTAATTTACAACTTAGAGCTCACTTGAGCAAATAGACTTAAGTTTGTGCACAAAATTTGAAAATTTTAGTTAGTATATTAAAATTTTTTGTTGAAAAGTATTTAAAACTGTATTGTGTTAATAATTGTTTATATTTTGACAAGGTAGTCATAGAAGAAATGTTATGTTTGTCATTTATGTAGATGAAAACATTAGATGTCCTATCTGGTAAGTTTGTAAACTCTAAGTAGAGTTTAGGTGGGGAGTGTTGCGATTTGCCGTAAGAGGGCGTGTTCCTCACCTATTTAAGCAAGTTGTCTTGTATCTTTTGGTTTATGTTATGTTATGTTGATGTGATGTTGTGTTACATCAGTTGAAGGGAGCCGCCAGCCCTCATAATACTGGCAAGAACGAGCACTGCCTCGTTATCTTCATTCTCTTTTAAGTTTTAAATAAAAGTTAGTTTTAAATTAGTGTTGATTTTTGGAACCACCGATAAAGCTACACAAGTCAAATTTTATAGTATATAGTACGCCTTGTGTACTATAGACATACCGAAAGAGCATTAACGGCTCCACATTAAGAAGGATTCTGCTAATGTATGCATTAATTAAATTCCCTTCTTCCCTGTGTAAAAGATAGCGCTTTTGAATAGCATGTTTAGACACAACAAGTCAAAAATACTTCCTTTTAGATTCTGAGCGAGACGGATTTATTGTTTCAATTAGCAGTATAATTTCACCGCCGTCATTAGATATAATGAAGAATTCAATTTTACTTTTTTGGCAAGAGTTTTTCCCCCCATCATTTGGAGCATTTTTGATCAGTAGAGCTTGGCGCTTTTTGGCTCTAGCGCCGTCGTGCACCGTACGACCTTGCACATAAGGACGGCGCGGCCCTGAGTGGAACGTCCCCTCTAAAGATGATAACATGTCAAAAACAAAGTGCCTCGCACCACTCTTGTCTTTTTGGCCGTATGAACTGGTGTGAAGTCAAATTAAAATGTTCAGTCTACATTGCTGTGCTGAAGTGCTCTTAAGTCCACAAAAGTACAACAGCTTCGAAAATGTCCTTCTGATACACTTTTTTGATTCATTTAATGGCCCTCATCCATAAAAACCAGAGATTTTTTGTCACTTGTGCTGATTCCATCGCAGACAAATATTGACTTCGGAATTTTGCGATGTTTAACATTTTCTAAGGTGCTTGGAGTGTCTACAGACCAAATCCTATTGTTCTGGGGGTTATGAGCTGGTTGAACGGTAAATCAGTGAAAGGTATCCCCCTCTTCCAGCGTGGACTTGCGGCCCGTCTCAAACGTTTCTGGCATCTTTGGAGTCATACAAATGCCTGAAATTTTTGGAACTCGTAAAACTTCTGTTTGAGCTGTTTTTGCCCTTAGTCGCACTTGTCTCTCAAATTCCCATCGTACGGACGACTTCTCTCGTAGAAACCCAAGGATTTTATTGAACTCACTTTTGGATGACTTAACGATTAACTGAAATATTCACTGTTCATTTTTGTACACTATCGACTATCATTTCCAAGCCACTTGAAGTTGCATACCGCAACAAATACTGTTTGCCGAGGCACTACAAGGTAACGAACTGTCGTTCTACTTGAATAAACAACTTTAAAATAGCAGGTCTTTCACTTAAAGTTGTAAGAAAACCGAAAAACAATACATAAACTAGGAGATATGTTGTAAATTATTTTCTAATAAAGTGAGAGACAAAAATAAATAAGAAACTTATTAAAAAGAAATTAGTTTACTTCTATTTGAGATGCAACCTTTGTCCGAGTGTTTTTTTTTTTTTTTTTGCTTTGCGGCACCCTGTATACTGCCGTGCTAAGCACAAAAGTAGAATCTGCAGTTGAGCTCAAGCTGAGATATTGTGTTTTGAAGTTTGGCTCTTCCATATATTTGATTCAAATGTCTTTTTTTTTTCTACAAAATTTTTTTAAAAAATACTTCCTGATCAAATGACCCTAAAACATTTTATTTATTAAGTAAAATACGAAATAGGGAAAAACCTGGTTGTAATAACTCAGTTTTGTACAAAAGTGCAGGTATGACTACTTTTACTACTGTGCTTAGCATGGCCTTATAAATAAACTGAAACTCCAGTTAAGTTTTGGGTCAGCTTTAGAAACTATCACGCAGTTTTAGTTTATGATTTCTGTTGTAAAGAAAATGAAAAACCAATTTAGTTTTGATTTCGACCAAAACTGGATTGGAAACAATCAAAATTCAATAGCTTTCATTTTCAGACAGTAAAGTTCCATTGAAAGGAAGGGAAATCATACTTATTTTTCTTTCAAACAATAATAATCATGTTTGAAAGTCAAAAATTACAATTATTATTTCAAGTTTCAAAGGCAATCTGAAATAGAAAATGTAATTGTTATGAATAGACAGATCTTATCCAATATTATTGGTTGAACGATCACTTGACTTATATCTGGTGTTCGACCAAAAAAGTTCTCAGTTATAGAAAAAAAGTTTTTTTTTTTCTAATTAAACTTACCTTTATGTGTATTTCTGTCAAGCAGAAAAAGAAGATGCTTGGATTGCATACATTTCTTAATGCTTAACCCTTTATATGTTACAAGAAACACAGAGCTATTCATAAAAAAATCATTTTTTCTATTTTTCCAAATTTTCCCGAAAAAAAAAATGGTAAAAAACCGGTTTTTTTCCACCACTTCAAAATTTCCGGAAATTTTACATCTCTAATCTGCAATAGCAGGCACTAAAATACCCTTGAATATTTAGACGTTTAGCAGTATGTTACCACCCCTAAGCCAAGTACCGAACACTGATAAGAAAACACCCCGTAGTCCATACCGTGATATTGCGTCCAATACTGTGGTGCGCAGATAAAACGCAGTAACTGCAAATTTTTCTTATTTTTTTACTTTGTATTTTAGCCATCTATTGTACAGGCTTGCTTATTCGGCTTCCGCTGAAAAAAAAAGCGTCTAATTCCAACATTTTCCCATTGATAGTATTAAATTTAAAACTTCAAATATCTCAAAAACTCATTTCTGCAGGTACTGCCGTTTACCTGCCCAAGGCAGAATACAGTAAAACCTGTCTACAACGATATTGTTGGGACCTAAAATAATATTGTTATAGACAGGTTATCGTTATAGACAGTTTGAATATTTATTCAAAAATTTCGCTGGGACCAAGGAAACTATCGTTATAGACAGGTTTATTGTTATAGACAGTATCGTTATACACAAGTTTCACTGTAGCTTAAATTCCCCTTAAAATTTTTACCGCTGCGTCTCCGTTTCAAGATACCAAGGGTTCCCGCCTAGGAGGGGGGGGGGGGGTCACGGCGCACTGCGCCACTAAAATTTTTAGGGGGGGGTGTTTTGAGGGGTATTTTTCTCATTTTAGGGGGATCTCTAGCTTCTAGTGTGGTCTTTGTCATATTCAGGGGGGGGGGGACTATGCCCTTGCTCTTAGGGAGAAGGGTGAGCACCCCTGGATGCAAACGCCTGTAATGAAATTAAATTCCTGCTTCTAAATCTTTCTGCTGCCACCCGATTTCCCCAATTAGTCCAGTCATTTGATCGAAAAAAAATTGGTTACCTGGAAAGTTTTCCGGGAGTTTTGAAAATTAGTAATTTTATAGATTTTGATGTGCTCTTTTCGAATTTCCACTTTGCCACCTCGTATCTTTGCCGCTCGCGCCGCCATATTGAAAAAATGGCGTCTAAAAGCGGTATTTTGATGATATCTCCGTTCTGACTTATTTTACGATAAAAACATATTTTACAAAATTAAACTAGAGAAAATTTCCTACAATTTATGTCACAACAATTTTTTCGTAAAATAAATAGCTTCGGCGTACGAGCGCCGCAAAGTATTATTTAACACGCGTTATCGCAGAATAAGTCGTTCCACACTACTTTGAGGTTTAGTTATCATAACAAATCGAGGAAACGCAGAGTTTAATTAATAAGCATATAATACAAACACAAATTCAATCGATTTACAAGTTAATTTAGTAACTGCATAACAACTCACAATCCACAAATTAAAATTCCTTTTGTGGTAGAAATGAGCGAGAGGAAAAAGGCGATACGGAAACCAAATTTCATTTCAGTTATTTCTTCCTATCTGCACTAAAACACCGAAATAGACTCTTCCAACCAGGCGCCACGTGGATTCCCCCCATCTCTCCCTTTCCGAAATTTCTACCGGTAGAACTCAATAAAATATTTTAGTCTGCGTCATCAGTATACTTGTTACGAAAAAATTATTGAAGAAATGGCGTCTAAAAGCGGTATTTTGAAGATATCTCCTTTCTGACTTATTTTACGACAAAAAAAAATCATATACAAAATTAATTTAAGCATTATATATATTAATTTACATACAAAATTAAACAAGAAAAATTTCCTACAATTTTTTTATAAAGTTTTTTTTTGCAAAATAAATAATTTATGCGTACGAAAAGTGTTATTTAACAGCATTTTCACGTAGATACTTTTGATCGACCAAGAGTTACTGGTTTACTGGTTCATTGTCTTCAGTATCGATTGAGACGTCAAGCAATTTCTTCGACATCATCTAATATGGGATCATCAAATTCATCATGAGCTTCTTCGTTTTCTGTTCCATCATTCGTTTGCTCGAAAACCGTCTCCGTTTCTTCCTCTTCATCGCTATCATGTGATAAACTTTGCGAATTCTCACAATTACCACCTGTACGATTAGTACACATAACGGATCATTTTAACCCGGCTTTTCTGCATCCACAGGTTTTTTGACATCCTTTTTTGCATTTGCAAGAAATAAGTCTTAGTAAGGTCTGCGGAGCAGGAGAGTCAAGCGTCATAACAGGAATTAACCCATTCTTATTTCTATTCCATCCTCACTGCTCTGGGTTTTTTTCATTCCTACACCACTGCTGAATCTGGTGATAAGATCGAAAAGAATGTTGTCTTGCTGCTGCTTCTGTTGGAGGTAGCGACGAAATATTAAATTTACTTTTATATGCGGATTTTACAAAGCACTCATATCTGTAGGCGTTTAAAGTCATGTTTTTCTTGCCTTTTTTACTTTTCACTTCACTGAAACTGAAACCGTATAAATCAAGAAGGAACTCTTCTTCAGCTTTAGCAATGATCTCTGGATCAGCATTTGGATTTTTAAACGCTTTAATAGACTCACTTAAATTTGGATTTTTTCGTAGTACGTTAATAAATTTCGTTTTTCCTTGAATGAAAAGGGCACATGTTGTATCACAGCCACTAAAGGCATGCAAGAATAAAATATGATCTGCGGCTGTCTTATCTATGATACTGTCAGTTGTATATATTTGTTGCGAAATTTTTCCTTTTCCTGGTTTGAGCATATAGTATATGTTTGATCGCTTAGATAGAGCTGTCAAAAGAATAAGATCTACATCTTCGCCTACAACAATTACGGAATCGAATGCTGAAGAAACACTTATCACAGTATTAATCATTAAAGTGTCTGCATCTTCTGTGGATTGTTTGACCACAATATTAAAAAAAAAAAAAAACTTTATGATATAAATTGTAGGAAATTTTTCTTGTTTAATTTTGTATGTAAATTAATATATATAATGCCTAAATTAATTTTGTATATGATTTTTTTGTCGTAAAATAAGTCAGAAAGGAGATATAGTTAAAACACCTTTTTTAGACGCCATTTTTTCAAAACAAGTATACTGATGACGCTGACTAAAATATTTTATTGAGTTCTACCGGTAGAAATTTCGGAAAGGGAGAGATGGGGGGAATCCACGTGGCGCCTGGTTGGAAGAGTCTATTTCGGTGTTTTAGTGCAGATAGGAAGAAATAACTGAAATGAAATTTGGTTTCCGTATCGCCTTTTTCCTCTCGCTCATTTCTACCACAAAAGGAATTTTAATTTGTGGATTGTGAGTTGTTAGGCAGTTACTAAATTAACTTGTAAACCGATTGAATTTGTGTTTGTATTATATGCTTATTAATTAAACTCTGCGTTTCCTCGATTTGTTATGATAACTAAACCTCAAAGTAGTGTGGAACGACTTATTCTGCGATAACGCGTGTTAAATAATACTTTGCGGCGCTCGTACGCCGAAGCTATTTATTTTACGAAAAAATTGTTGTGACATAAATTGTAGGAAATTTTCTCTAGTTTAATTTTGTAAAATATGTTTTTATCGTAAAATAAGTCACAACGGAGATATCATCAAAATACCGCTTTTAGACGCCATTTTTTCAATATGGCGGCGCGAGCGGCATAGATACGAGGTGGCAAAGTGGAAATTCGAAAAGAGCACATCAAAATCTATAAAATTACCAATTTTCAAAACTCCCGGAAAACTTTCCAGGTTAAACTACCAGATGACTGGACTAAATCTTCTATTTCACAAAAGCCTATGACATTCGATTAAGCCACAACGGAAAAATGTAAGAAAATTATGGTCGCTATTCTTCCGCTGCGTCAATCTTTCATGCATTTGTCTCACTCTGTCTCTCCTTGAAAAATTGTGGCCACGAAGGCTGCCTTAATTGGGCTTAATGTCTTTCTTTCCCTGTAGTAGGGGATGTACGCGTATCAAAACAAATACTGAGATTTTCTTCAGGGAGTTTCAGGTGATTTCGTGACTGTATAACAGTTTACAGAAGAGAGAATAAATAGTGAACCTGGGGTGCTCACAGGGGGGATTGTGGCGCAAGCTGCGCCGTCAATTTTTTTTGTTTTGTTTGGAGGGGGGATTTTTTAATTTTTTAATTTATTTATTAAAATTTATTTGTTGATTTATTTTTAGTTTAAACTATTTATTTTATTTTCATTTTCATTTTATTTATTTATTTATTTTTTCGTGTGTATGTGTGTATGTTATTGGTGTAGCACGGAACTTTTCTATAACAAAATAATAACAACAATAAAAATAAATAATTAAAAACTATTTTTTTAAAATTGAATAAAATAAAAACAGGCTAAAAATAAAAAAAGGGCAAAAAGATGAGAAACATATTGTGGGGGGGGGGGAGATATTTGTGCCATCGAACTTGGGGGGAAGGGCGAAACCTAAATTGATCTGTTTGCACGATGTGTAATCCGTTTACAGTAATGAACTCTTTTTACCCGACTGCGCGTGCAATGTGTTTATGAGTCTATGTTTGTATGTATGTATGTCTGTTCCTATGTGGCATTGTAGAGGATAAACACCTCGGCCAATTTTGATGATTCTTACAAACATTTACGTTTAAGGCAAATCATAAATTCAAAAGCAGAATATAAGGATCAACAGTCGGGGCCCATTCAAATTTTACGGGGTTCCTTGATTGATCAAAAAGAATGGGCCCCCGGCTGTTGATCCTTCTATTCTGCTTTTGAATTTATGATTTGTCTTATGTGTGTATCGATTTTCAAAACTATTTCAATGGAGTAATTATTCAGTAGTACTTATTAACATTCTAAACTACTGGGCAGTGTTGGGCATCAACTAAAAAAATCAACTAAATTTGTAATTGATTGATTAGTTGACTAAAGTAATCTGACTCCCATTTAGTTCAGACTAATATTTTAAAAATTTCATTCAATTGCAGACGAAGATTAACGTTAGTTTAAACTAACTCGTTAGTTGCTCAAAAAAACTAATTTAGTTCAGATTGATTTAGTTCAGATTAAATTAATCAGGTTGAATTTAGTCAGACTAAAAGTAATCAGATTAAAAGTAATCAAATTGATTTGATTACTTTTTTAATTCAGATTAAATTCGTAAAATATAAATATCACATGAACAGAGGCACATTTGTATTTCTACGTGTATATATATATATATTTATGCAAGCATACACGAGTTAATGCGTGTACATACGACTACGTGCGGGTATATACGTATATAAACGTGTTATCCCGCGTATGTTCGTGTACGGAGGTATATTTGATATTTTAAGTAAATATACATATTTATGTGTGCATACACCAGTAAATACGTGTATATACGAGTATGTACGTGTACACATGAGAATATGCGTCTAGATACGTGTTACCCCGAGTATACTCGTGTAAAAAGGTACATTTGTATTTCTACGTCATATTCCAGCGTGCGTATACGAGAAAGTACGTGTAAATACAAGTATGTTCGTGCACACACGAGAATATGCTTATAGATATGTGTTACCCCGAATATACTCGTGTAAAGAGGTACATTTCTATTAAAACGTGTATATACATATTTATGCAGGCATATACGAGAAAATACGTGTATATACGAGTAAGTACGTGCACACACGACAATAGGCCTATACATACGTGTTTAACCCGAGTATACTCGTGTAAGATGGCACATTTGTATTTCTACGTGTATGTGCATATTTATGCGTTTATAAGCGAGTAAATACGTGTATATACGAGTATGTACGTGTACACACGATTATGCGTATAGATACGTGTTACCCCGAGTATACTCGTGTACAGAGGTAAATTTGCTTTTAATTGTGTATATACATATTTATGCGTACACACAAGCTAAGATACGTGTATATACGTGTACACATGAGAATATGCGTATAGATACGTGTTACTCCGTGTATACTCGTGTAAAGAGGTACATTTGTATTTCTACGTTTATATACATATTTAAGCGTGCATATACGAGAAGGTACGTGTATATACAAGTATGTTCAAGTACACACGAGAATATACTTATACATACGTGTAACCCCGAGTATACTCGTGTAAAGAGGTAAATTTCTATTTAAACGTGTATTTACATATCGATGCATGCATATACGAGAAAATACGTGCATATACGAGTAAGTACGTGCACACATGATAATAGTCTTATAGATACGTGTTTAACCCGTGTATACTCGTGTAACATGGCACATTTGTATTTCTACGTGTATGTGCATATTTATGCGTTTATAAGCGAGTAAATACGTGTATATACGAGTATGTACGTGTACACACGATTATGCGTATAGATACGTGTTACCCCGAGTATACTCGTGTACAGAGGTAAATTTGCTTTTAATTGTGTATATACATATTTATGCGTGCACACAAGCGAAGATACGTGTATATACGTGTACACATGAGAATATGCGTATAGATATGTGTTACCCCGAGTATACTCGTGTAAAGAGTTACATTTGTATTTCTACGTTTATATACATATTTAAGCGTGCATATACGAGAAAGTACGTGTATATACAAGTATGTTCGAATACACACGAGAATATGCATATAGATACATGTTAACCCGAGTATACTCGTGCACAGAGGTGAATTCGTATTTAATCTAGTACCTGCACTTTTATGCGTGCATATACGAGAAAAGACAAGTATATACGAGTATGTTCATGTACGCACGAGAATATGCGTATAGATATGTGTTTAACCCGAGTATACTCGTGTACAGAGGTATATTTGTACTTGTACGTTAAAATACATATTTATGTGTGCATACACGAGTTATACGTGTATATACGAGTATTTTTGTGCATATACGTGTATATACGTGTTGACTCGACGATATTCGTGTATAGAGGAATTTTGTATTTCTACGTGTATATACCTACAAGTACGTGTGCACACAAGTAAATATGTGTATATACGATACATATTTGTAAACACGAGTTTATACGTATAAATGCGTGTTATCCCGAGTATATTCGTGCACGGAGATATGTTTAATTAACAAATTTATTTGTGCATACACGAGTAAATACATGTATACACGAGTATATACGTGTACACAAAGGAATATACGTATGGATACGTGTTAATCCGAGTATACTCGTGAACAGAGGTAAATTTGTATTTAAACGTATATATACATATTTATGCATGCATATACGAGAAAATACGTGTATATTCGAGTAAGTTCGTGTACAAGCGAGAATAGATTTCTAGGTTCTTTTTTTAGCCCGAGTATACTCGTGTACAATGGTACATTTGTATTTCTACGCGTATATGCATATTTATGCATTTTTACACGAGTAAATACGTGTATATACGAGTGTGTACTTGTACACACGAGAATATGCGTATAGATACGTGTTACCCCAAGTGTACTCGTGTACAGAGGTAAATTAGCTTTTAAACGTGTATATATATATTCATGCGTGCATATAAGAAAAAATACTTGTATTTTCGAGTATGTACGTGTACAGACGAGAATATGCGTGTAGATACTTGCTTAACCCGAGTATACTCGTGTACAGACGTACATTTGTATTTGTAAGTTAAAATACATATTTATGATGCATACACGAGTATGTGCGTGTATACACGTATGTAAACGTGTTAATCCGAGTATATACGTTTACACACTAATTTTGTATTTGCCACGTGTATGTACATCAAAGTACGTGCAAACACAAGTAAATACGTGTATATACGAGTATATAAGTGTAACTTGTTATCCCGAGTATATTGGTGTACATATGTATATTTTTATGTCCAAGTGTATGTCAATTGCAGATACAAAGAGGGGTCATGAAGGTCAGGACCCGCTCCCCCCCCCCACACCGCGGAGAAAATTTTGAACGTTTGCTTGAAAAATACAAAAAAATATCGAAACCATGAGAAAATGTAATAATCTTTTTGAATTTTTTTTTTTTTGGGGGGGGGGCATTACAGTAGAACCTCGATAATTTGAATTAATTGGAATCCGACCCAATCCGGAATATCGAAAATCTGGAGAATGAAAAAAACAAAACAAAATAAAACATACTCACTGAAAATCACCTTAAAAGGAAACACATAGAATTACAAATAAACAGTAAACATGTCTACTTTGTTATTACAAAGTATGTAATCTTCTCCTGTGACAGTTAAATTTTTTCCCTATCGAGTGAAACAAATTGATTCAAAAGTTGCATTGCGAAAAAAAGGGAACTCAATCAACGACATAACACGATCTTGCCCGTGAGAGGGTTAAATAAATAATTATTATGGAATTTTGACGATCGCTCTTTAAATGTAAAGGGAAATCGGTCAAATCGATCGAGCCGGATTATCCGGTGATCCAGACTAACGGGGTCCGTGGCGCCGACTTCAAATTTGTAAGGTTTGTTTTTGAAAAATTTTCGTGTTTTAATAGGTTTTTTGAAGGCGGGGGAGCTCCCCAGAATATGAGGGACTTTCTTATTTAAGGAGGGGTATCCCCTTACGTAAGTTACTCAGAAATAGACCATGCATCAGCCATCTGGATTTAAAAAAATCAAACATTTTATTCCAATAAAACCAGAAGCAGTGTGGTCTACGGGGGGGGGGGCGTGGTCAGTGGAGAGGTTGGTTCAAACTTAAAATTTTTAGCGCTTGTTTTTGAAAAAAATTTGTACTTATGTTTTTTGGGGGGGAGCCCCCTTCCCCCGTAATTTGAGGGGGGGTTCAATCTAAGGGGGGTGGTATCCCCTTAAGTAAGTTACTTTGAAACAGAACAAGCATCGGCCATCTGTATAAAAAAATTCAAGCATTTTATTCGAATAAGATCAGAAGTGGTGTGGCCTACAGGGGGGGGGGGGATTAGTGGGGCGGGTGGCGCAGACTTCAAAATTTTAAGGTTTGTTTTTGGAAAATTTTCGCGATTTTAACCACCCTCCATAATTTGAGTGGAGTGAATTTCTTTTTGAGAGGGGAGCATCCCCTCATATAAGTAACTGCAATAGGGAATAGGCATCGGCTATCTGGATATGAAAAAAATCAAGCCTTTATTCCAGTACTAGTGGTACCCGCACGGCTTTGCCCGTAATAGAAAATTAAAAAGTCTTTTGGTCCGCCTGTATATTTACAAATAATGTATGGTGAATTTTATCGCCAATTGGCTTATGCCCATGTTATGGTTCCACGTTATGGTAATCTCGTCCATCTTATGATAATTTTATTCCTAAAATCGGGAAGAAAAACAACCACATCGAATTTTCGAAAAATCGCTTCGAGGTGCACACCCCCATGATACAAACTAACTTTGCCAAATTTCATGAAAATCGGCCGAACAGTCTAAGCGCTATGCGCGTCACAGAGATTCAGACATCCAGACATTCTCCAGACAGAGATACTTTCAGCTTTATTATTAGTAAAGATTATGTGAAAAAGGGCTTAAAATTTTAATAAAAAATTAATAAAATCGAATTTTCGAAAAATCGCTTCGAGGTGCACACCTCCATGCTTCAAACTAATTGTGTGTCAAATTTCATGAAAATCGGCTGAACGGTCTAGGCGCTATGCGCGTCACAGAGATCCAAACATCCATACAGAGAGACTTTCAGGTTTGTTATTTAAAAAGAAAGGAAAAGGAGAAAGATAAAGAAGTAAAGAAAAGAAAGATAAAGAAAGATAATTTTCAGAACAAATTCTTTCCCATTTTATTAAATTTCTGTGAAAAATGGGCTTAAAATTGGAATAGAAAAAGAACAAAATCGAATTTTCGAAAAATCGCTTCAAGGTGCACACCACTATGCAACAAACTAACTGTGTGCCAAATTTCATGAAAATCGGCCGAACGGTCTAGGCGCTATGCGCGTCACAAAGATCCAGACATCAAGACATCCTCAGGACAAAGAGAATTTCAGCTTTATTATTATTAAAGATTGTGAAAAAGGGCTTAAAATTTTAATAGAAAATTAATAAAATGGTATTTTCGAAAAATCGCTTCGAGGTGCACACCCCCATGCTTCAAACTAATTGTGTGTCACATTTCATGAAAACCGGCTGAACGGTCTAGGCGCTATGCGCGTCACAGAGATCCAAACATCCATACAGAGAGACTTTCAGGTTTGTTATTTAAAAAGAAAAGAAAAGGAGAAAGATAAAGAAGTAAAGAAAAGATAAAGAAAGATAATTTTCAGAATAAATTCTTTCCCATTTTATTAAATTTCTGTGAAAAATGGGCTTAAAATTGGAATAGAAAAAGAACAAAATCGAATTTTCGAAAAATCGCTTCGAGGTGCACATCACTATGCAACAAACTAACTTTGTGCCAAATTTCATGAAAATCGGCCGAACGGTCTAGGCGCTACGCGCGTCAAAGAGATCCAGACATCCTACAGACATCCAGACATCCTCCGGACAGAGAGAATTTCAGCTTTATTATTAGTAAAGATTATGTGAAAAAGACCTTAAAATTTTAATAGAAAATTCATAAAATTGAATTTTCGAAAAATCGCTTCGAGGTGCACACCCCCATGCTACAAACTAACTTTGTGCCAAATTTCATGAAAATCGGCAGAACGGTCTAGGCGCTATGCGCGTCACAGAGATCCAGACATCCTACAGACATCCTCCCGACAGAGAGACTTTCAGCTTTATTATTAGTAAAGATAAAGAAGATAAAGATAAGGAAGACCAAAAGCAGTATTGTGTACCAAATGGGGGGGGGGGTAGTGTGGGTCATGTCGCAAACTGCGTCACTCCAAAGGGGGTGTTTTTAAATATTATTGATTTTTTAAGGTCTTAAATCGGTAAGGGGGCAGCCCCCCAACCCCCAATGTCCCCCCCGTAACACATTAGGAGCTACTTAATATTCATTAGGGGGGGGAGAAGAGAAAGGAACCCCTTAAAGAATCCAAACGCAATCTGTAGTTTTAACAGTGTAGATATTTTTCAATCTGATTAGATTTAGTATAAATTTTAATCTGACGAAATTTAATCTGATTACTTTAGTTGACTAAATCAATCTGATTAAATTAGTTTGACTAAATTCAATCTGAACTAAATTAGTTTTTTTAGTCAACTAACGAGTTAGTTTAAACTAACGTTAATCTTCGTCTGCAATTGAATTAAATTTTTAAAATATTAGTCTGAACTAAATGGGAGTCAGATTACTTTAGCCGATAGAGGATTTAGTTGATTAATGCCCAACACTGGTATAGACCTCCATGTCCAAATAATAGTTTTTAGCCTACTTTCCCAGTAAAAGTCAGAAAAAGAAGAAAAAAGCATGAAAGAAGGCTTAATGCATCTTAAAAATATCGTGAAAGACAAAAAAAAGTCAAAAATAAATAAAATAATTAAATGAATATTGAAAAATTAAAAATTGGAAAGTAGGGTATTGAGATGGGGAAAAATGTCTGTCGGTCTGTCTGTCTGTCGGTCTGTCAGTCTGTCGGTCTGTCTGTCTGTCGGTCTGTCTGTCGGTCTGTCTGTCTGTCCCCCCCTAATAACTTTTGAATGAATAGTCCGATTCGAACAAACTTTTTTTTGTTCGAAAGATCTCGGCGAGGACACCTCATTCCCATATTTCACTTTTTGATTTGAACTATTTTTTGTTCAATTTTGAACAGTTCAAAAAAACTTAACATTAGCGCCTACGGGGAAATTCAAAGCAATTCCGAACTGTGAGGCGAATTTGCTTCAAACAAACTTTGTAGGAAAAAGCTTTTGATAAAAAACTTTTATATAAGATATCTTTTTGATTTGAACAATTTTCCGTTCAATTTTGAACAGTTCAAATCCCTTAACATTAGCGCCTACGGGGAAACTGAAAGTCAATGTAGATTCCGTACTTGAAGGCGGATTTACTTCAAACAAACTTTGTTGGAAATAGCTCTTGACGACCAACTCCCGACTCCGACTCCGAGAATTTAGGGGGACCTGATACTGACTCTGACTCCTGTTCCCGACAATTAATCGGACTCCGACTCCCCGACTTCGACTCTGACTTCGTAGCTTTGGCAAACATTTATACACGGAGGACAAATGACTGACTCCGATTCTTGGATATTTGACTCCGACTCTTTTATCCCAAAATGAGATTGACTCCGACTCCGACTCCGCTGCTGTGGTTTTAACTGTGAAATAATTATTGTTGATATGATTTGTTTTTATTTTCACGCTAAAGTTTTAATTTAGGTATTTAGTTTTCGGTGAATAAACTCGAAAAATATGCGCAGACGATTTTTTTTTTTTTTTTTTTTTTGACAATGAAAATTATTTCTTTAAGTTGACATTTTATTGTTTTTTTTTTTATTTTGGTAAGTGCATTAATTCGTTTAAAAAATTATTTTCGGCAACAGGGGAAAAAGAAACGATTTTTTTTATATGATGTATTTATTTTAATGAACTTATTATTATTTTTTCGTTTTGAAAGCTGTTAAAAAATTTTTTTTAATGGAAAGAAGTGTATTAGCTGCTTTGTTTAAAAGGTGCTGCTATTTTATTTGTTCGTTTTTTTTGAAGAAAAGTAAGGAATATTTTATTCCTAGAAATCAGCTTAAAATATTAAAAAAAATATGTTTGAAAAAATTTGCGATTTTAGCTATTTTTGAGAATATTGATCAGGTACTAGAAAGTAGTATGGGTATACGGGAAAGTAGGCTCGTCTAGTTCTAGACGGAACTTCTTGTTAAAACAGAATTCCAGCTGAAATTTAATTATGCATTATTTGAAAGATTTTGTTTAAGTCAATAATTTTACAAATAAGTTATTTTTAAAGTAAAAATAAACAAATACATAAGAGGTAGGATTAATCAAGTTAGAATTAAAACACATATAAATCTATACTTCTAGTCTGGCAACCTTAAAATAATTTTTAAAAGCAAATGAAACAATGTTAAAAGCACAAATGTGCAAGAGCACTGCAGACACGTGTTTCTGTATTACAAGGAACATCTTTTTCAGTGCATAAAATGTGAGCTAATGAATGTAGAAAAATCAGATATTTGCCGGATGTCTTCAAATACGTAAGCTCATATTTTGTGCATTGAAAAAAGCATTCCTTGTAATGCCAAAACACTTGTCTGCAGTGTTCCTGCACATTTGTGCTTTTAACGTTGTTTTATTTTTTAAGAAAAGGTATTTTTATGCTTCTTATAAATAATTTTGGAAGTGGCAAAAATACATTTAATAATATAAACATTTCATATTTTCTGTACTTACTTTTTTTTGCCTCATTTTTAATGAATAAGTTTCATCAACTTTGGGGCATTAAAATATATGATTTACTCCATTGAAGCATAACAAACTTCATTTTTCTCAAAATTTGAATTTTACTTGTAAATTTGAGCTGTAAATGATTGCAGTATATTATATGCTTGCACTTTTTTATTAAGTTTAAAATCTGCTTTGAACAATATTCAATTTTTTACACCTACTCGGTGTTGGCCGAGTATCTGATCAAAATTTGGCGGAGTACCGAGTACTCGGTACTCGGCAAATTGGCCGAGTACCGAGTAGTTACCGAGTACTCGGTATCTCTCTAGATTTAACACTTCACAAAATAAATTAAATGACATGAATGTGCATTATAACAGAGTTGAACCAAATCCCTTATTTGAAAGTATAACATGTATCCAATTTTTTATTAAATGTGTCGTGATCTTTTACTGCTATTCAAATCTTCCAAACAAGCGAGAAATCTTTCTTGACTTTGAGAAAGCTAAAAACATACATGAAGTATACCATGCATATGCTCTGCTGATTTCAAGCAACATCACTATCAAACCTGAAGAAGTTGTAGCTGAAACTAAAAAAAAAAGATTTTTTTCTCTTATTATTTGTAAGCCTACAGCAGTAAACCCAAAAACTAAATTTAAATGGAAACACTATAATCATTATGGTTTTAATTTTGTGATTGGATTAAAATGAAATTTTCTTCTTCCATGACTTGGTGCTTCTATAATGATAAATTTCCGTAGCTGTTTCCATTTTTGAACTATAAGTAACATACATTCTTGGGCTTTTGGATAATTTAGTTCAATATTGGTTATCAATAATTTATTTCATTAATTAATATTATTTACTGCATAGTTTATTTTTTTACTGTTTTTTGTACCCAACAATCAATAAAATCAAAAGATGTTTTGCGGCATATAGGGACAGTGCTTCCAGTATTGTACATAAAAAATATGACAAAAGTTTCAGTCTTTTTCATATTGTTTGTTTTTTATTCAAAGCTAGCTGCATTGCCCAGTTTTGCACGGTCTATTTCGAAAAAAAAAAGTTATGTCAATTGACGCGTGTTCAGCAATCAGGGGCGGACTGGCCACGTGTGAGATGTGGAAAATTCCACATGGGCCGTCCTTAACTCGGGCCGTTTTCTGTGCATTCAATGTACGTACCGTTTTCCTCAATTTTATGAAAAAAAAAAAAAAGTTCTTAGCTAGGCCGGCCGTTCTTGTGTTGAGGGCTACAGCCAGAACTACTCTTTTTTGGATGGGGGGGGGGGACTGCCGCTCTTTTTCCAACGGTCACTCTCAGGACGTTACTCTGTTCTTGCCTAACTATTACCGTATCTTGTTACGTAGGGAAAACGAAACAATGTCTTTGTTGGGTGGTCTTCGTCCGAAGCGAAGCCTTCGGGGTCCGTGGGTGTCTCTCGTATCTGTTCGGGATTGATGTTTCCTGGAATTCTGGTGAGGAGTTTTATTGGGGTTGGGGATCTTTTTTTGGGGCCATCTGAGACCAGGACTAGAGAATACAAGGGCTAGCTCGTTCCTTTGATCTTTTCATCCGCCGCGAAGTGGACAGCGAGAAGAGAAAACTCGTTTTTGACGTCATCGGGTACACTCCGCGGGACAATATCCACAGCGTATGCCCTAAGAATTGTGGTATGCCTTAGCTAAAATACAATTAAAGAATTTTTACTCTGTACAAGGATTGTTGAAGAGGCAGTTGAAGGGGCTGAGGCCGCTCCCAGACAAGGCTAAAAATCATTTATTATGAATAAGGATATGAATATTGTCTTCAAGGTTTGATTTCAATTTTCAAATGTCTCATAACATTTGACTACGGTTTCTTCAGAAATAAGCTCCTGCTCCTGCGCTAAATCTGTTGGCAGGTTATTTTCCCTTCACGTTATGCTAAAGTAAAGGTCACATTTTATAGAATCGAAAATATTTGTGGGTAATTATATTTGAAAGTATTGAAAATGCCTTCACGTGCTGATTTCCTAGTTGCTGAAAAAGTTCTGGAAACTTAAGCTTCCCTCAAGATTTTCAAAGTGCTCAAAACACACCCAAAAATTTAGGAATACAACCTTTTTTTCTGTTTTGAAATGCTTTTTATTTATTTATTTATTTATTTTTATTGAATACTAACTTTGAAGCTGCTTCAATAAATAATTGGGGGAAGAATTTTAAAAAGTTAAGATAAAGAGCAAGACAAATTTTATAAAATGTGGTGTACGAAGTTATTTTTTAATGTAGGATTTGGTTCAACCCTGTCACAATGCAAATTTATGATATTTAATTAGTTTAGTAACGGCACTGTGAGACCGTAATAAATTTCCTTCAACCGTAAAATTACAATGCATTTAGATGTAATGCATGAAATTTCTTTGTAAATATTATTCAATAGATTTAACTCTACAATTTCTTGAACACTGTATCCCCATGCTTAAAATATATAATAATTCGCATTGATGCGACAATGACTTAAAGATGGGAGAAGAGAGATTGAAAATGAGTACTATATCGTGATTATCTCAATCGTGTATCTATTTTTGTAAAGAAGCTTTTTTTTGTGATTATTTAAAGCTTTCAAATCAGATACATTAGTGTTTTTATGATTGTACAAAAGCTAGGCCATTTAATTGGTCTTCTGTATTGAAAGATCAATTGCCTGACCCATATAAAAAGGCTATTGAACTTTTTTCTTGAGTAAGAACATTTGGAAGAATCCGATATTTGAATGAAAAACTTTCTGAGGACAAAAGGTAAGCCGGCAGAAATATTTTTTTTTAATGGATTTTATCACAGAAGAAAACTTTGTAGAATATTGGGAAAGATTTCATTTATTACTGTAACGTAATGTTTTGGAGAATTCAGACATGAAGAAATTTTTCAGTCTACAAATAAGTTAGCTTTATAAATTTGGTGATAATCATTGAAACTTTAAATTTGGTTTACGTTGCTAAATTTCAATATGTTATTTTTAAATTGAAGTGATTGAAATGCTGATTAACAATTTCAGTAAACACCTATTAATCTGGACTTCGCTTTATCCGGACAACCATTTGAATGTACATACGGTATAAAAAAAGAACGCGTTAGCGCAATAATGTATTTTTGTAAGGCTGTAACTTTATTTTTTTAACTTTTTCTAATACAGTTTGATATTTCATTCTCTTTAATTCAAAATACAATTTTTACTGTGCTCAAGTATTTTACTTATGTACATTGGTTCAATTTATAGGTCATTTTGCTTAATTCGTTTTAAACAATCTAGATGACCTGGATCCTCAATTAGTCCAGGTTAATGAGGTTCTACTTCAGTTTTCAAATACAACGTTTGTTAAAATCCTTGGTCAGAGTTATAGTTTCTTCGTGAAAAAAAACTTCCTCTAAAAATATCGGCAGTATTTAGATTCAAATGGGTTATCGCGAAATTCCAATATGTTTTAGTTATTCCTTATATCTATCTTATCTCTTTCATTTTCTTTGAGACAAGGTTGAAATAACAATATTATTATTATTTTTTAAAGTCGAAATTGACAAAATTATGTACACACATGAGGAAACTTGACAAGCACAGTAAATTATTTTCATTTCTTTATAAGTTCAATTTTATTGCGCAGAATTTCCGCTTTCTACCCCTTTATAAAACATGCATATTGGATAAAGAATATCGAAAATTACACAATAGGAACTAAAAATTTGTATTGTAGATTTCTATTATGTTTATTGTCTTTGGTATCGCTTATTAACTTGTCGATAAGATTCAAAACATTTACCCTTGTATTTCATTTTTTTTGAAACTTAACCCTCAAGAAACTTTTAAACATAAAAACGGGGAAAGAGAGTGAAGAATTACGCACGCAAGCACTATACAAATGTCCCAGATCGAGTCTACCCAGTGACGTCACTGGCACTTTCCCCCTCGTTCCTACTTTCGCGGCGCTAAGAGCCAGCCCTTCTAACTTCTATAGTCCTGATCTGAGACTGTCTGGGAAAAGATTACATTGAACCTAATGAAAGAAGAGAAAGGTGCCATCCTAAGAATAGAATGTATAGGAGCAAAACGACTGCTAAAAAGCTTTTTTTTTTCCTTTTCATCCTTCGTTTTCTTGTTATGTTTCCCAGCACTTTGCAATAGATAGATCCACGACTTTCTCAACCAATTAGATAATTTTGAGATCTCCCCAATTTCGTCTCTGAAGAAAAAAACGAGTTATTTGTTATACACCGTGTTGACTGCTCAATGAGATTGCATGTGTTTTAAATCCAAGGGTGACAAGAATCTTTTTTAGGTAAGTTCTAAGTTAGTTAAGTAAGTATTTTTAATTATCATGTTTTTTTTTGTCATCAGCACTTTATTGAACTGTCGGTTATAGTTAAAACAAATTGACGTGTTACACAAAAATGGGTCAACCCACCAAGCGGTACTTTTGAGTAAACTGAGTTCTAAGCTGAACTTCATAGATGGCATATTAATTCAGAATTTGGGCTTAAATCGTCTTTGTATCCCCGTTGTGTATCAGTTTATCTGCCAACCTATATGAATAACTCATTATTTTTTTGAAAATTTTTGTTGGATGGCTCATTTTTGTATAACACCGACCAATTCATCTATTTCCGTTTAGCAAAGATAAAATTCACAAAAGTACAAACAGTATAAATATTTAAAACAGTGATTTCCAACATTTTTTTTATCCGTCGCCCCCTTACCTTTTTCCTTGAAAAAAGCACATTTTAGAGCAACGTAAAATCAATATTAGGTATTTTTTGCATACAGTGAAACCTTTGTAAGTTGACCACTCGCGGTGCAGGACTTTGGTGGTCAACTTAGACCGGTGGTCAACTCATAAAGGGCAGTAATGATTTTTTGTAATATTTTTTGTCATTTCTTGCACCGTGTATTCATTTTTCGAGGAATTCACCCTTATTACTCTTTCTGTTCAACTAACTTTCGTTGCTTAACATTAATTGAAAGTGAAACCATAATTAAAAATACTATTCAAATAGTTTTGTTATTTTTTCCTTGTTTTAAACTACATTAGACACTCTAGTTTTAGAAATTCCATACGTGCCAGCTAATTTTCTCTGGCTTTCTCCTTTTTCAATTCATTTTAATATTTCATACTTTTTATTAATTTCAAGTTCAACTAACTTTCTTTTTGAAGCCTTTTTATGTAACACTTATAGCACAAAGAGCAACAAGCTCGACTCTCTCAGTTCATAAAGGCAAAATTAAAATGTCCTATATCTTAATCCCTTTCACCCGAAATAAGCCAGAAGGGCTCTTTAGCAAGCCCGTATCTGCGTACCCACAGTGCGGGGGGCTCACTTCCTCAAGGGAGCTAACGACCCTAAAAATTAAAGAAAAAAAGCTAGCATTAAGTAGTTATTTAAAAAAACTACTTATTAACTTTACAAATAGACACTGCTGACTACTAGGGAGATGCCCTACCCATTTTGTTGCAGAGGGCCCAAAATGTACAGATCCGAGCCTTAGCACAATTCCAGTATTGCAACAACCTATTGCAACTGAGAGAAAACACTCTGTACTTTTCTACTGGCACCTATTTTTATTGAACAAAGTACAAAAAACTAGCTCAAATAGAACAACAAATGAAAAACAAGTTTGAAAAAAAGAGCAGCATAAGCTTTATGCTGCTGTTGAGTTAGTAAAACGCTAGTCCGTCTCCAAAGCATTAAAAACATTCTTAGAGAGCTATCTAATAATAATAATAATAATACAATAATAATAAATTGATAAATAATAAAATAAAATAATTTACCGAAGAAAGTTTTAAAAAATAAACCAAGTGGTAAACTTACAAAGGTTTTTTTTACAATACTCCAAACCAAATTTGGCGTACATTAGTGGTCAAGATAGACAAGTGGTCAAGTTACAGAGGTTTTCCTTCATTATATAAGATAGGACTAATTCCGTTCTTGACAAAAGAGGTCAACTTACAAGGGTAGTCAACTTTACAGGTTTTACTGTACTTAATTTTAATTTAAAGCCTAAATACTTTACCAATTTTATCCACTAATTGTTACACACATTTTTTATGTTTTTTTTTCAAGAGTAATTAATTTTTGAAGGGAGATAATAAACTAAGATTATTAATGTCCTTTTCAAAGACAGCAAAACATTTTTATTTATTTATTTATTTTTTCATTTTTTTTTCTTTTTTCTTTTTTTTTTTTTTTTTGTATAAAATTTAGGATTTGGAAGAATAAAAAACTTTGGCAGTTTAAACTTGAAGAAAAAAACGAGAGAGAATGGATTGTTCAGGTATCCAGAACCTGCCCCGAGTTCAATTCGTATGCTTGTCCAAGATATGAGGATGTGCATGTCCCTCCTGAACTTAATTCATTTCTTTTTTAAACTTCATTTCTTTTTTAAACTCTTTTTTGTCTAAAATCTGGACCATCGATTTTGCATACGTTTTCACTTTGAATATTTGCTGTTTTGTTTCAATTTTTAAATTCTTATGATTTATGTTTATTAATATTAATAAACACAAATCATTGGAATTTAAAAATTGAAAAAATATAATGATTTATGTTTATTACTTATGTTTATTATCATAATTATCATTTAATTTTTTGTTTTGAATGTTCATTGCCCCCTAGAGGAACCAAATCAACCTTTTGGGGGTAATCGGTTAAACTCTAGTTGAACATATTTACTTACGAAAAAGAATACGCATATCTTATTGCTTTTCCCAATACATTTCTCCGTTTTCACTTTAAATCTTGGAAGCTGATAAATAAATTGTTCTTACTTGAAAACGTTGTGAGTCAGTGAACTATTATTATTAAAGGCAAGTGAATATGTAGCATAGGCCACACATATACCGTAAAGCACAAGCGCGGCCAGAACTTGCCTTCTGTGGAGATGGGAGGGGAGTTTGATCATAACTATCTTTACATGCATATAAACTACCGTATTAAAATTATTGGCAATCTAAATCTACGTTAAAACCAAGGGTACGGGGAGGAGACCGCAATCCCCCCACCCCAAGAGTATATCCCATGATTTTCACTTTAGTTCTTAAAGAACCTGACAAATAAATTTCATTCACAAGATAACATTTTGAGAGATACCTTTGAAAATCAGTTTTTTTTTTGTAGAGTAATTTGGGCTTATCCGATATTTCCGATCAGTTCTCACTGTCTCATGATCTGTGATGTATTCATTCTGAACGGACAGTGGCGCATACAGGAATTTTGCAAGGGGAGGGTCCAAGATCGAAAGCCTCATTTTCATATTATGACCCAATACGTCGTTAAACATATTGACTTGATTTTGTCGATTCGCGAGAACGGAAAACAGTAAAAAAATAATTGAATAAATAATTAGCATTTTGTAATGAAACATACTTAAACAAATTACCAGAAAGCAAAATAATTTTACGCTTTTACTTTTCTTATAGTTAAGAAATGGATTCAGCAAAGCAAATTCATCGTAGTAAAAGCACCATATGGTTATAGAAGTTCATAGATTCTCATTTTAATCCATAAATACAAAACTAAAAACATCGTTATTATAGTGTGTTCATTTATAATCACCATACTACTTCTTTTAGGTCATTTGTTGTAGGAAAAGTGCACAATATTTTTGAAAATCTTTTAGCATCACGATTTTATTTTTTCATTTATTAGAACTGAAATTATTGTTATCTTTGTTTGGAAATATTTTACGTACAAAATACATAGAACCGTAATCAATCAGGGAAAAATCAAGACCTATGGGAGGGGTCCGGACCCCCTGGACCCCTCCCTGGTGTGCGCCACTGTGAACGGATATATTACGTTTGGTTTACATGAAAATTTTCATTAGTTTGAATACGTACAACACAATTTTAAGGAAAGACGTTTTTAAAATAAAGAGTTTTTTTCTAAAGGGTAAATAGTACCGCTCATGGCCATATGAGGTAGTGAGGAGCAAAGGGATGCACAAGAGGTAAAATTAAAAATTTGGAGATAACCAGTACAAATGGTAGGTGGACCCCTCCTCTGTCTTGGGGCAAGAGATAGTACTAGTAACCCTGGTAGGTGCCGCTGTACAGCATGATTTAGAAAAAAATTCAATGAAAGACAACCTAGGATGTAATCTTTATACGAGTTTTACTCAAAACTTGAAAATGTCTACTTACACCACTTTGCTTCTCACACCCTCAAATGTATTACGTTTTGTTTTAAAATAAGATTTTTGTTCACTTTTACATAAACGAAATACTCTTAAATGCGGATTTTCAAAGAAGCCACACAGTTTTCAGTGTTTTTTTTTTTTATTGCGTAGAGCAATTTAAGCTTGCAAATATTTTTGAGAAAGTTAGATCCTTGAAATATCACCTATATATTATGGGCGTTTGCTGCATGCTTGTTTTAAATCAATCTGCCCACTGGTTTGCTTGAATTGAAAAGTTGAATAAGGATTTCTGAAAAAAAAAATCTTGGTATTTCAGCGGGGGGGGGGAGGTGAGGGGGTGCTGGAGGAACCTTTTTTTTTTTTTGGAAAAACACACTAGCAACTTTTTATGTTTGGAAAACTATAGCCAAACTTTTTTGGATGGGGCCGGCATGAATTTTTTTTCCACATTAAAAGTTCAGGGCCAGTCCGCCCCTGTCAGCAATCAGGCTTCAATTAGAGGGGAAAAAAACCTGTAAAATTTCCCATCAAAATAAAAATAATCCCGTTTTTAAAGAAAGAAAACGTCAAATCAAAAATTCGTGAATAAATTAAATTCAACCCTCCATAAATACGAACAAAATCCTTAAAAAAAAAAAAAATTAAAGAAGAAGATAAATCGCCAAATAATAATCAAAATGGGAAATTTTTACCTCGAAACCTAACAAAATTTTATTTAGTCATTGTCAAGAAAAATGGTGGCAACCTTCTAAATGGTTTTATTCACACTAATTTAAAATGAGATCCTGCAAATGATAATTTTTTCATAAGATGTAAGCCTAATAAAATTCCATTAGGCTTAAAAGTGCTTTAAAAAAAATTTCTGGTGATTTTACAGCCGTTTTGTTTTGAAATTTTAAGGATGTGGATGAACCCTATGGAATTTTTTGGTGGACTTTCAAATGGGACCTGAATTAAAGAAATCAGATAATTATTTCAGGTAGAAAGAGACATTTTCGGATCCTAAAATTAAAATTCGAACCATTTGGTTGTTTTTTGGAGTTTGAAACCCCACCCCACCTTCCTTCTCGGGTGCCCAAGTACCTCCCTGCCAAATTTGGTCGAGATCCGACGTAAACTGTGGGTTTGTGTAGGGAACATACACACCTGCATATATATTCTCCGTTATATTTATAAAGATTTTTCTTGTCAAAAGTACTTGAAAAGCATAATATTCTTTTCAGATCAGGAGGGGAAATTGTTCAAATAAACGGGGAACTTTAACACTGCACTTATGGCGAAATGTTAGGTTCCAAAAGGTATAAATGTATTTTTTTATCTGTTACCCTATTACGCAGGGCTAGTAGTAGCAGTTCTAAACGTTTTCTTGTTCTTGAGGTTACCCAATCCAATACAACTTCAGCTTTTGCTTTAAAAACAAAAGCTAAGTCATACTAAGGAAACCAAGTAATGAATCATGATATCCGCTATCATTGGTCAAAATTTGAAGGTTGCTAACCGTGACAGGATGTTTTTGTGAAAGTTAAAATTATTTGGTGCATTATTACACTAACATTTAAAGCATCTAATGATATTTGAAGCAAATGCACAAGTTGTATTTGCATTTGTTTACTTTTCAAATAGCATATTTCAGAATCTGTATTTTAAGACGAAGTTTCACGCAGTTGCTTTAAGACCTCAAGGAAGATATTCTACAATTAATTGATTTGGATCTAAATGCAAATTTGAAGGTTAACTGAAAACTGTATTACATTATTTCTAAAACATTAAAAATAATTTTTAATGAATCATATTTGGGCATTGGTGTAGCTGTAATAAGCAAGATATACCTCACCATTGCTGTAAAAAAAAAAAAAAAAAAAAAAAAAAAAAAAAAAAAAAATAATGAAAAATGTATATTTATGAATGTTTTCTGATATTTACTTCCTCTAAATAAAGTATATATATATATATATTGTTAATTTCTGTTTTATTAAGTACAATACCAACTTGGCTGACGCACTGCCGTATATCTGCGTTTAAAATCTGCGAAAACTTTTCCTTCCATTATTTTAATAATATTTCCCTTATTTTTGTTAATTACATGAATTTATAGTTCAAAATATTCCTAATGCCAATTTATCAGTCTCCAGTGAAGGTCACTAAGCGTCTTCAAGTGTCTACTACCACCTTGACCATTTCTTCCAGTAAGCTGTTCTAATTACCTACAACTCTACCATAGTAATTTTCTTTAATTTCTAGATTAGGCAAATATTTGTGACTAGCATCGAACAATGACTTCTTATTTTTAATAACGAATAAATACCTTGTGCTTGAAAATTAAATGAATCAATTAACCAATGTTTTGATGCACAAAAATTGCAAAATACTGCAGGCATGTGTTTCGGTGTGACAAGGAACACCTTTTTCAGTGCTAAGTGTGAACTTTTGGATGAAAAATCATCCGAGGAAAGGAATGACTTTTCGTCCAAATGTTTCACACAGGGTTGCCAACGCAATTTCAGAAAAAAAAATTCCCTATGTTTTCCCTGTATGCAACATTACAAACAAGCGTACACTGATTGTTAAAAAAGAACATTAATATCCTGATATTTTGATCACAGGGGGGGGGGGAAAAATACTAAATAAAAATAAGGAGAATTTGAATATATTTCACTTTTTACACACACACAAAGAAAAAAAGCCTTCTTGTAACTATATATATTCATTACTTGGACTTAAAAAGATAAAAGTTTAGCAGAACAGTAAATATTGACGACTAGTTTTATGCTCTCTAAATTAAATTAGCATAAAGTTCAATATGCATGTAAAATAAAACAATAAAATTTTGCTTTTATAATAGAGATTTTAATGTTTACAAAAAACAAAAAATCTTTACCAAAATTACCATTTTTTATTTTATTTTACTTATGAACCCTATTATTTTTATTATGTATTTATTTTTGGTAGATTATACATTTAGGCAATGATTTTGAAACTTCAATTTAAAAATTCCCTGAATTTTCCAGGTTTTAGGGGAATTTTCAAAATTCCCTGTTTTTTTTTTTTTTTTGTTGATTTTTGAATTTCCTGTATTTTTCCGGTTTTCCTGTGGCGTGGTAACCCTGTCACACTTCTTTGTATTGAAAAAGGTGTTCCTTGGTAACACCAAAACACATTTCTGCAGTAATTTGCAATTTTTGTGCATCAAAATGTTGATTAATTGAATTCATTTAAACTTCTTATTTTGCCTTTCATGTAAGAGTAGCCCATCAACATCCTTCATCTTGATAAATTTAAACTGAATCATGAACTTTCTTTCTTTGCTTTTGACTGTACTGTACATATTAAGACTTTTAAATCTGGTACCATTATCTAAACCTGTAAGTCCCCTTACTGGCCAAGAAGCTCTCCTTTGAACCTTTTCTAATTAATAAATTTCTATCTTGAGATCAAGAAACCAAAACTTAACACTCCAAATGAGATCTTTCCAACCTTCTGTATAAAGGCAGAACCTCCATAGAATTGTTCAAAATAGATCTATTGATAAACCTAAGCATTTTATTGGCTTTGTTACTTGTTATGTTCATTGAGAAGAGATAGAATGGAGGGAGTGAAGACTTTTTCATTCATGAAACCAAGAACGCCACGTCACGTGAAAGAATTTAAAGCAAAGCATTGGAAGAAATCAGGTTTCTTTCTCTTGTTTCACGCAAAACGTGCTAACCATTCAGCGTTGTTGAGTCCAGTGGCTTGGGGCTTTGGGTCAGCTTTTGCTAAGCCAACGATTGGACTTGCTCATTCTATTTTAATTCCCGCTCTAAGGTTATGCTGCACTGTTGACTAAACTTGGAAGTCCATATCGTCGCCTTGGAGTAATACAGAGGGCCTGTTACAATGCTTTTATATTTTGACTGTTCAGCTACGTTCTGACAAATCATTAGCAGGGGCGGACTGGCCCTGAACTTTTAATGTGGAAAAAAAATTCATGCCGGCCCCATCCAAAAAAGTTTGGCTATAGTTTTCCAAACATAAAAAGTTGCTAGTGTGTTTTTCCAAAAAAAAAAAAGGTTCCTCCAGCACCCCCTCACCTCCCCCCCCCCCCCGCTGAAATACCAAGATTTTTTTTTTCAGAAATCCTTATTCAACTTTTCAATTCAAGCAAACCAGTGGGCAGATTGATTTAAAACAAGCATGCAGCAAACGCCCATAATATATAGGTGATATTTCAAGGATCTAACTTTCTCAAAAATATTTGCAAGCTTAAATTGCTCTACGCAATAAAAAAAAAAAACACTGAAAACTGTGTGGCTTCTTTGAAAATCCGCATTTAAGAGTATTTCGTTTATGTAAAAGTGAACAAAAATCTTATTTTAAAACAAAACGTAATACATTTGAGGGTGTGAGAAGCAAAGTGGTGTAAGTAGACATTTTCAAGTTTTGAGTAAAACTCGTATAAAGATTACATCCTAGGTTGTCTTTCATTGAATTTTTTTCTAAATCATGCTGTACAGCGGCACCTACCAGGGTTACTAGTACTATCTCTTGCCCCAAGACAGAGGAGGGGTCCACCTACCATTTGTACTGGTTATCTCCAAATTTTTAATTTTACCTCTTGTGCATCCCTTTGCTCCTCACTACCTCATATGGCCATGAGCGGTACTATTTACCCTTTAGAAAAAAACTCTTTATTTTAAAAACGTCTTTCCTTAAAATTGTGTTGTACGTATTCAAACTAATGAAAATTTTCATGTAAACCAAACGTAATATATCCGTTCACAGTGGCGCACACCAGGGAGGGGTCCAGGGGGTCCGGACCCCTCCCATAGGTCTTGATTTTTCCCTGATTGATTACGGTTCTATGTATTTTGTACGTAAAATATTTCCAAACAAAGATAACAATAATTTCAGTTCTAATAAATGAAAAAATAAAATCGTGATGCTAAAAGATTTTCAAAAATATTGTGCACTTTTCCTACAACAAATGACCTAAAAGAAGTAGTATGGTGATTATAAATGAACACACTATAATAACGATGTTTTTAGTTTTGTATTTATGGATTAAAATGAGAATCTATGAACTTCTATAACCATATGGTGCTTTTACTACGATGAATTTGCTTTGCTGAATCCATTTCTTAACTATAAGAAAAGTAAAAGCGTAAAATTATTTTGCTTTCTGGTAATTTGTTTAAGTATGTTTCATTACAAAATGCTAATTATTTATTCAATTATTTTTTTACTGTTTTCCGTTCTCGCGAATCGACAAAATCAAGTCAATATGTTTAACGACGTATTGGGTCATAATATGAAAATGAGGCTTTCGATCTTGGACCCTCCCCTTGCAAAATTCCTGTATGCGCCACTGTCCGTTCAGAATGAATACATCACAGATCATGAGACAGTGAGAACTGATCGGAAATATCGGATAAGCCCAAATTACTCTACAAAAAAAAAACTGATTTTCAAAGGTATCTCTCAAAATGTTATCTTGTGAATGAAATTTATTTGTCAGGTTCTTTAAGAACTAAAGTGAAAATCATGGGATATACTCTTGGGGTGGGGGGATTGCGGTCTCCTCCCCGTACCCTTGGTTTTAACGTAGATTTAGATTGCCAATAATTTTAATACGGTAGTTTATATGCATGTAAAGATAGTTATGATCAAACTCCCCTCCCATCTCCACAGAAGGCAAGTTCTGGCCGCGCTTGTGCTTTACGGTATATGTGTGGCCTATGCTACATATTCACTTGCCTTTAATAATAATAGTTCACTGACTCACAACGTTTTCAAGTAAGAACAATTTATTTATCAGCTTCCAAGATTTAAAGTGAAAACGGAGAAATGTATTGGGAAAAGCAATAAGATATGCGTATTCTTTTTCGTAAGTAAATATGTTCAACTAGAGTTTAACCGATTACCCCCAAAAGGTTGATTTGGTTCCTCTAGGGGGCAATGAACATTCAAAACAAAAAATTAAATGATAATTATGATAATAAACATAAGTAATAAACATAAATCATTATATTTTTTCAATTTTTAAATTCCAATGATTTGTGTTTATTAATATTAATAAACATAAATCATAAGAATTTAAAAATTGAAACAAAACAGCAAATATTCAAAGTGAAAACGTATGCAAAATCGATGGTCCAGATTTTAGACAAAAAAGAGTTTAAAAAAGAAATGAAGTTTAAAAAAGAAATGAATTAAGTTCAGGAGGGACATGCACATCCTCATATCTTGGACAAGCATACGAATTGAACTCGGGGCAGGTTCTGGATACCTGAACAATCCATTCTCTCTCGTTTTTTTCTTCAAGTTTAAACTGCCAAAGTTTTTTATTCTTCCAAATCCTAAATTTTATACAAAAAAAAAAAAAAAAAAAAAAGAAAAAGAAAAAAAAATGAAAAAATAAATAAATAAATAAAAATGTTTTGCTGTCTTTGAAAAGGACATTAATAATCTTAGTTAATTATCTCCCTTCAAAAATTAATTACTCTTGAAAAAAAAACATAAAAAATGTGTGTAACAATTAGTGGATAAAATTGGTAAAGTATTTAGGCTTTAAATTAAAATTAAGTACAGTAAAACCTGTAAAGTTGACTACCCTTGTAAGTTGACCTCTTTTGTCAAGAACGGAATTAGTCCTATCTTATATAATGAAGGAAAACCTCTGTAACTTGACCACTTGTCTATCTTGACCACTAATGTACGCCAAATTTGGTTTGGAGTATTGTAAAAAAAAACCTTTGTAAGTTTACCACTTGGTTTATTTTTTAAAACTTTCTTCGGTAAATTATTTTATTTTATTATTTATCAATTTATTATTATTGTATTATTATTATTATTATTAGATAGCTCTCTAAGAATGTTTTTAATGCTTTGGAGACGGACTAGCGTTTTACTAACTCAACAGCAGCATAAAGCTTATGCTGCTCTTTTTTTCAAACTTGTTTTTCATTTGTTGTTCTATTTGAGCTAGTTTTTTGTACTTTGTTCAATAAAAATAGGTGCCAGTAGAAAAGTACAGAGTGTTTTCTCTCAGTTGCAATAGGTTGTTGCAATACTGGAATTGTGCTAAGGCTCGGATCTGTACATTTTGGGCCCTCTGCAACAAAATGGGTAGGGCATCTCCCTAGTAGTCAGCAGTGTCTATTTGTAAAGTTAATAAGTAGTTTTTTTTAAATAACTACTTAATGCTAGCTTTTTTTCTTTAATTTTTAGGGTCGTTAGCTCCCTTGAGGAAGTGAGCCCCCCGCACTGTGGGTACGCAGATACGGGCTTGCTAAAGAGCCCTTCTGGCTTATTTCGGGTGAAAGGGATTAAGATATAGGACATTTTAATTTTGCCTTTATGAACTGAGAGAGTCGAGCTTGTTGCTCTTTGTGCTATAAGTGTTACATAAAAAGGCTTCAAAAAGAAAGTTAGTTGAACTTGAAATTAATAAAAAGTATGAAATATTAAAATGAATTGAAAAAGGAGAAAGCCAGAGAAAATTAGCTGGCACGTATGGAATTTCTAAAACTAGAGTGTCTAATGTAGTTTAAAACAAGGAAAAAATAACAAAACTATTTGAATAGTATTTTTAATTATGGTTTCACTTTCAATTAATGTTAAGCAACGAAAGTTAGTTGAACAGAAAGAGTAATAAGGGTGAATTCCTCGAAAAATGAATACACGGTGCAAGAAATGACAAAAAATATTTCAAAAAATCATTACTGCCCTTTATGAGTTGACCACCGGTCTAAGTTGACCACCAAAGTCCTGCACCGCGAGTGGTCAACTTACAAAGGTTTCACTGTATGCAAAAAATACCTAATATTGATTTTACGTTGCTCTAAAATGTGCTTTTTTCAAGGAAAAAGGTAAGGGGGCGACGGATAAAAAAAATGTTGGAAATCACTGTTTTAAATATTTATACTGTTTGTACTTTTGTGAATTTTATCTTTGCTAAACGGAAATAGATGAATTGGTCGGTGTTATACAAAAATGAGCCATCCAACAAAAATTTTCAAAAAAATAATGAGTTATTCATATAGGTTGGCAGATAAACTGATACACAACGGGGATACAAAGACGATTTAAGCCCAAATTCTGAATTAATATGCCATCTATGAAGTTCAGCTTAGAACTCAGTTTACTCAAAAGTACCGCTTGGTGGGTTGACCCATTTTTGTGTAACACGTCAATTTGTTTTAACTATAACCGACAGTTCAATAAAGTGCTGATGACAAAAAAAAACATGATAATTAAAAATACTTACTTAACTAACTTAGAACTTACCTAAAAAAGATTCTTGTCACCCTTGGATTTAAAACACATGCAATCTCATTGAGCAGTCAACACGGTGTATAACAAATAACTCGTTTTTTTCTTCAGAGACGAAATTGGGGAGATCTCAAAATTATCTAATTGGTTGAGAAAGTCGTGGATCTATCTATTGCAAAGTGCTGGGAAACATAACAAGAAAACGAAGGATGAAAAGGAAAAAAAAAAGCTTTTTAGCAGTCGTTTTGCTCCTATACATTCTATTCTTAGGATGGCACCTTTCTCTTCTTTCATTAGGTTCAATGTAATCTTTTCCCAGACAGTCTCAGATCAGGACTATAGAAGTTAGAAGGGCTGGCTCTTAGCGCCGCGAAAGTAGGAACGAGGGGGAAAGTGCCAGTGACGTCACTGGGTAGACTCGATCTGGGACATTTGTATAGTGCTTGCGTGCGTAATTCTTCACTCTCTTTCCCCGTTTTTATGTTTAAAAGTTTCTTGAGGGTTAAGTTTCAAAAAAAATGAAATACAAGGGTAAATGTTTTGAATCTTATCGACAAGTTAATAAGCGATACCAAAGACAATAAACATAATAGAAATCTACAATACAAATTTTTAGTTCCTATTGTGTAGTTTTCGATATTCTTTATCCAATATGCATGTTTTATAAAGGGGTAGAAAGCGGAAATTCTGCGCAATAAAATTGAACTTATAAAGAAATGAAAATAATTTACTGTGCTTGTCAAGTTTCCTCATGTGTGTACATAATTTTGTCAATTTCGACTTTAAAAAATAATAATAATATTGTTATTTCAACCTTGTCTCAAAGAAAATGAAAGAGATAAGATAGATATAAGGAATAACTAAAACATATTGGAATTTCGCGATAACCCATTTGAATCTAAATACTGCCGATATTTTTAGAGGAAGTTTTTTTTCACGAAGAAACTATAACTCTGACCAAGGATTTTAACAAACGTTGTATTTGAAAACTGAAGTAGAACCTCATTAACCTGGACTAATTGAGGATCCAGGTCATCTAGATTGTTTAAAACGAATTAAGCAAAATGACCTATAAATTGAACCAATGTACATAAGTAAAATACTTGAACACAGTAAAAATTGTATTTTGAATTAAAGAGAATGAAATATCAAACTGTATTAGAAAAAGTTAAAAAAATAAAGTTACAGCCTTACAAAAATACATTATTGCGCTAACGCGTTCTTTTTTTATACCGTATGTACATTCAAATGGTTGTCCGGATAAAGCGAAGTCCAGATTAATAGGTGTTTACTGAAATTGTTAATCAGCATTTCAATCACTTCAATTTAAAAATAACATATTGAAATTTAGCAACGTAAACCAAATTTAAAGTTTCAATGATTATCACCAAATTTATAAAGCTAACTTATTTGTAGACTGAAAAATTTCTTCATGTCTGAATTCTCCAAAACATTACGTTACAGTAATAAATGAAATCTTTCCCAATATTCTACAAAGTTTTCTTCTGTGATAAAATCCATTAAAAAAAATATTTCTGCCGGCTTACCTTTTGTCCTCAGAAAGTTTTTCATTCAAATATCGGATTCTTCCAAATGTTCTTACTCAAGAAAAAAGTTCAATAGCCTTTTTATATGGGTCAGGCAATTGATCTTTCAATACAGAAGACCAATTAAATGGCCTAGCTTTTGTACAATCATAAAAACACTAATGTATCTGATTTGAAAGCTTTAAATAATCACAAAAAAAAGCTTCTTTACAAAAATAGATACACGATTGAGATAATCACGATATAGTACTCATTTTCAATCTCTCTTCTCCCATCTTTAAGTCATTGTCGCATCAATGCGAATTATTATATATTTTAAGCATGGGGATACAGTGTTCAAGAAATTGTAGAGTTAAATCTATTGAATAATATTTACAAAGAAATTTCATGCATTACATCTAAATGCATTGTAATTTTACGGTTGAAGGAAATTTATTACGGTCTCACAGTGCCGTTACTAAACTAATTAAATATCATAAATTTGCATTGTGACAGGGTTGAACCAAATCCTACATTAAAAAATAACTTCGTACACCACATTTTATAAAATTTGTCTTGCTCTTTATCTTAACTTTTTAAAATTCTTCCCCCAATTATTTATTGAAGCAGCTTCAAAGTTAGTATTCAATAAAAATAAATAAATAAATAAATAAAAAGCATTTCAAAACAGAAAAAAAGGTTGTATTCCTAAATTTTTGGGTGTGTTTTGAGCACTTTGAAAATCTTGAGGGAAGCTTAAGTTTCCAGAACTTTTTCAGCAACTAGGAAATCAGCACGTGAAGGCATTTTCAATACTTTCAAATATAATTACCCACAAATATTTTCGATTCTATAAAATGTGACCTTTACTTTAGCATAACGTGAAGGGAAAATAACCTGCCAACAGATTTAGCGCAGGAGCAGGAGCTTATTTCTGAAGAAACCGTAGTCAAATGTTATGAGACATTTGAAAATTGAAATCAAACCTTGAAGACAATATTCATATCCTTATTCATAATAAATGATTTTTAGCCTTGTCTGGGAGCGGCCTCAGCCCCTTCAACTGCCTCTTCAACAATCCTTGTACAGAGTAAAAATTCTTTAATTGTATTTTAGCTAAGGCATACCACAATTCTTAGGGCATACGCTGTGGATATTGTCCCGCGGAGTGTACCCGATGACGTCAAAAACGAGTTTTCTCTTCTCGCTGTCCACTTCGCGGCGGATGAAAAGATCAAAGGAACGAGCTAGCCCTTGTATTCTCTAGTCCTGGTCTCAGATGGCCCCAAAAAAAGATCCCCAACCCCAATAAAACTCCTCACCAGAATTCCAGGAAACATCAATCCCGAACAGATACGAGAGACACCCACGGACCCCGAAGGCTTCGCTTCGGACGAAGACCACCCAACAAAGACATTGTTTCGTTTTCCCTACGTAACAAGATACGGTAATAGTTAGGCAAGAACAGAGTAACGTCCTGAGAGTGACCGTTGGAAAAAGAGCGGCAGTCCCCCCCCCCCCCATCCAAAAAAGAGTAGTTCTGGCTGTAGCCCTCAACACAAGAACGGCCGGCCTAGCTAAGAACTTTTTTTTTTTTTCATAAAATTGAGGAAAACGGTATGTACACTGAATGCACAGAAAACGGCCCGAGTTAAGGACGGCCCATGTGGAATTTTCCACATCTCACACGTGGCCAGTCCGCCCCTGATCATTAGGGGCATGCGCAGAAATTTTGGGGCCAGTCCCAAATGATTTTTCCGCCCCCCCCCCCCATATTGTTTGCCCATATATCTCACGCCTAGTTTTTAAAATATTGGGCCCCATTAAAGCTCGGGCCCGGGTTAACAGGTGTCCCCCCCCCCCCCCCCGCTGTATATCATTATTGCTTGTTACAGCCAAAATAATAATAATTATGTTAATCCAAAAAGTTTAGTTTTTAACTTTGTTTCTCTTAAGGATTTAAAAAAAAAGAAAAAGACTATATGGATTATTTGTAAAAGGGGCACATCTGCTCTTCCCACTGCATATTCAAGAAAATAGCTTTAAGAAATGACCTAGAGACAAGTATTTTCAGTAATATAAATCTTGTTTATTAAATAAATTTATTCTTTTCTACAAAAAATATACAGAAAACAGTGAATATGTACATTTAATAAAGCACTACCAATATGTTAAATTATAGTTGTTTTAATTAACTTAATGGTATAATTTCAATAAGCATGCGAAACAGAAAGCTTCTTCTATTCAAACATATAGCTGACAAAAAACATGCAAAATATTGGTCCTTATTGCAATTTGTAAATTTTATGTTAAGCGCATAGCAACAATGAACAACTACTATAATAAACATTAAGGCACAGCAGACTGCTTCATAATATAAAAATTACTTTTATAAAATGTAACATTAAAAAATGGAATTATTTGCTCAATATGAAATGGACAAAATTAAATCTCCTTTGATTGTCGGTACAGCATTCAATTTTGTGTAACAAAAAACCAAAACAACAATTTTTTTTTATATTGCTCATTTCCATCAAAATGATTATCTGAATGCGAAAAATTCCAATAACAGGCAGGATAAAAGCATTATGCATATGCTTAGGGATGCACCCAGTAATTCAGTAAAAATGTACAACTGCAATATTTGTATTATTTACTGTTATGCCATTTTAAAATGGAAAATATTGATCTATTCTATCTCTTATGAGCATATTCATGTAATATCCTAAATTTATTTATATTAAGTATAATTATTGGTTTAAAATAAATCAACCCAAAGGCAAATTGATACAGTAAATGGCTAATTTGGTTTATGTTTATCTGCAATTCTGCATAAATTATTAATTTTTCTTCATAATTGATTTTAAATATTTATGAATACAGTCGGACCACCATATATCGAAGTAGCAAATTGCTGGGAAAGAATTCGATATATAGAAATTTCGATACATAGAAACGATCTTATTTTATCCTAAAAATTTCCTAAAACATTAAAATTACAGCTAATTTTTGTGTATGAAACCCAATTTCTAATTTATACGAGCATCGGATTAAATGAAAGTTAATAATTAAAAAATAACAGAAATTACATTTTTGCGCCTTCACACACCTTCATTCTTGTGGCAATTTAACTTGATTGCATTACCAACACTACACTTCCAACATTAGAGGATTTTCGTTTTGACAATGTAATCGAGAGAAAAGTAAAAAATCAATCTATACTTAACTTGAATGGTTTTCACTGAAGCTAAAAGGAGTAGGAATGATAATCAACAGACAAAAGGGATAACTTGAAACTGATTTTACTGTGTTACTGGTTGCAACTAAGATTTGAAATAAGCTTGAGGGAAGTAAAGAACTCCAGAACAGAACAACGACCTATCTACACACCCCTCAACCTCAGATTTCTTATGAGTTTCATAGCCACCTTTAGTGAACATTATTTTCTCCCCTCACCTTCATTTTTCATGAGACAAACAGTCTAAAGTGGAAGAAAAATCTACGAATGTCTCAAAAAAAAAAAAAAAATCGATATATAGAAACAATTTTTCTGTGTAATAAATATAAAAATTTGCTGTGATTTCGATATATAGAAAATTTCGATAAGTGGTCTTATTTAAACAAATTAGTAATAGTTAATGTCATGTGTTAAACTGAATAGCAGCAAAATTTTAAATGTTTTCTCTGCCATTCAAATTATTTTGAATGTGATAATGATAATATGTAGCATGTTACTATACATCAACTTTCATTCTCTATAATAATATTATATGTTCGTTTACCGATTGTCAAATATTAGAATTTGTTTACTATTCGGCTGCGGAATGGAATGTTAAAGCAAATATTCGGTGCATCCCTACATGCGATAATACATCACTATGCCATTCAATAACATTTCCTCAAACTCTAAGTACCATTTTTAACTATAAATATAGCTAAACTTTTTTTCCCAAGTAAGACAAAAATAACAAAATTATTTCATGTTAATTACATGAAACTGAAATGGCTGCTTTGAGGCAGAAAAATTTCCTTCTGGTTACAAAATCAGAAAATTTTGTATGTGATTAAAAAATTCACAAATGCTAGTCTTTTCAATAATGTGGTTTCATTTTTCCGAAATTAATTTATAAAATATAAACAAAACATGCCCAGACAGCTAGATAAGATTGTTACTTTTTTTAATGCCACATGGGCTAAAAAGGCATGTGCTCAGCTAGGAATTACCTTGTAGTACAATAAAGAGTAAATCTGGTATTGATACAAACTAATCAACATGAACCTTATGAAAGGTTAATTTCTATGTAAAAGGTAAACTTTCCAAAAAGTTAAACATAATTTCAAAAACTTTTACAGCATCGATACATTTTGAATAAAGGAATTAAGCACTTATCTCAACTCATGATTCAAAAAAAGTTATGCCAGGGATTTTTTCATTTCTTTTGATTTACCTGGCCTTAACATGAAATCAGATTTCTTAAATTCAAGCCAAGTTCTAAGAATTATTGCTTTTCTTTTCCTTTAATGCCTAAACAACTGCTTTGTTCAACTAGCCTTGTTTATAAGCAAACATGGCTTTCAACTTTTTGACATCTTTTTTTTTTAAATACCAAAATTATTTTTTCTCAAATTTAAATAGCACAAAAAAAAAAAAAACTTTTACACTATTAACTATTAAATTTAATATTTAATGTATAGAAATGAATATGCCACAAAATAACAAATTCCCCCCCCCCCCTGCCAAAATAAAAATTAAGTTTCCAAATGCAGGTTTTAAGTATTAAAGACATGACATGTTCTTTTACAGACAATTTAACGAATCCTAGGCAAATGAACAGCTACATTTTACAAATCTAAAATATATTTTAAAAAATTACAGTACTTAAAACACTATATGCCTCCTGCCAGTAGTTCTTAACCTTGAGATCATTACAGTAAATGGAATACTAAAAATAAAAATGGAATGGTAAAATTTTTAGCTACTGATTTGAAACATATTTGGGAAAACAATCATTAACTTAAAACTATTTGAACTTGTAGCTCAACATCGGCTTGTTTCAAGTCACTATAATGGATCAATATATGCTCTTAAAAGTCTTCAAACTAGAATCAAACTTAAGTCAACTCAGTATAAGGCCTATGATTTTCTTCAGTTTTTTTCAACATAACGGACTATAACACAATTTTATGTACACAACATTACAATTACTTCTTAAGAATGGAAGTCTTAGGTAAACAATTTTACCTAAATACTAAATACAGAATAAAATGAATCATTGACTTCAAGAAATATTGATCATGCTAACATTATATACAAAATGGCAGATGAAAATGTGATAGAAAATTAAGGTTAAAATGGTTTTGTGTTCTAATTTTAAAATGAGTTGTGCTGTCTCTAGTTTGTACACGCTTAGGATTTTGATTCCATTCGAGAACGTACAACGCAATCAATCATTTCATCAATAACTTTGGGATCTTCCCCTCCCAGCAGATTGACAATTAAGTTGCCATCACTGGGAGTTTCTGTTACTTCTGCAGAATGTTCAACAGTTGCAGGAACAGAATTAACACGAGCAGGTTTCGGCGTTTCATCACAAGACATAAACGTATTCAAGAAAGAATTTGGTTTTATCTTTCCTGAGTTATTGCATAAAGAAAGAATTTTTTCAGCCGCTTTTTCAAGAGGTTTTTCTTTCATGTGTTTCAGCTGATGCTCCCAAATGTTAATATCGTTGATGGTATAGAATGTCAATTTACATAGTTTGCAGACACAAGGAACATCCTCACTGTGCTTACCGACATGATCGAAAAGCAGTTCTTTCGTTTTGAGAATTTGCAAACAGAAAAAGCAAGTGAAAATTTCATCTTGACGTGCATTTCCGTCATCTTTCCCTTTGACTAGCCCATTTTTTTTCCAAGGTAAAATTCTCGAATATGGAATGCCATCTTCTTTCCCCAACAGAGCACTATACTCTGATGGATGTAGTTCTCTTATATGATTTACACGATCTGTTTCAGTTTTGTACATGGTTTTACAAAACTTACATTCAAAAGAGTTTTTTCTGCGATGTTCTGGATGCTTCTTCTTGATGTGTCTTTCTTTGTTGGATTTCAGAGTGAACTGAGCATCGCAGTAATCACACTGGCATGTTTTCTGTGCAGTCGACAGCTTTTCCTTCACGACTGGTTGTGGGGGCAAGGACGTACTTTCACTAGGTATGGGAAGACAAATAACATTAGGAACAAATAGTTGACTGGGCAATGAAGTATTAATCACAGGCTGCGTAGGACAGGAATTCGATAAGCATATCATTGGTATTACAGGATTAACAGGCGTTATCTGGTAATTGTTCATGGGAGCTGCATCTTTGTGTATAAGGTTGATAGGAGAAAGTACATTACTAGTTAAAGGTTTAGGTTCGAAAATCTTTGTTATCACAGGGGAGCTATGAGCTGGTTGTGGAGGAAGAGCTTCAGAATTTTTAGGAGATTCAGAGTTGTAAGTTGTCAGATCAAGACCCATTTCATTCGATCTTAAATCACTATATTTTGCATTACTATTTGAGAAATCTAATGGCACGCTCAAATCTAGTGCACGAACGGAGAGATCTAATGGAGCCATCTGATGAGGGACCCCTTCAGATAGGCTAACTAAGCTTTGTGCAATGCTAACTCTGTCATCTTCGGTCATATCGTTCAGCTGATTCTCCAAATCATCATTTGATGATATTTTATCGGTTTCAGATGGGGGTTCAGATTCTGCAGGTTCACTTTTATTGCCTTGCCAAGTGTCGTCGATCACGAGAGCGCCTTGAGGTTCATCCATAATGTTTGAACTGCTAGTTGAATCGCTATTGTGATCTTGATCCATCTTCTGTGGTGTGTTGACAACTATCAAATCTTTCAAGTTATCATTCAAGTGAGGATGCTGCTGGTTTATATGCCTGATGCAATTGTTTTTTGTTGAAAAACCCAACTTGCAGTTACGACAACTAAATGGTTTCTTACGGCAACTGTTATTCATGGACCTTAAGTGGTGCCTGAGGACTCTATTGTATAGGAAATCTGTATTGCAGTATTTGCAAACCGTTTCATTGCTATTCATATCACTGGTGAATGTTTCTACAATGTTTGATTCGACCATATTTGGATTGTACACAATTGCATCAGCCACTTTATAATCGGGCAACTTGTGCTTTTTCTTCACATGCCTATGACTGTTGGCTTTGGTTGTAAAAGCATAGTCACAAATGCTGCATTTGAAAGGACGTTCACCATTATGAGTCCTCATGTGCCTCATAAGGGTGCTCTTGTCCACACTCTGGTAGCTACAAAATGAGCACTTGTGGGGTTGTCTACTCTGAGAATGAGATCTCGCGTGATATCGCAATTCTTTCTCCGTTGAGAACACCTCAGAACATTTCTTGCAAGAAAGGGACCGATCAGACTCCTCCACCTGAGTGTCTAATGAAGCTTCTTTTGGTTCAGCCAGCACGTCTCCAGAAGAAAGATGAAGGGGAGCATTGAGAGAACCTTCAACCACTGGTGACATTGGAGCGTGGTCAAGGTTAAAGTCTTGAGGGGATGCAGGCTCTGCTGCTACCGGAGATGACCTCATGTCTGGAATTTGTGCTTTTGAAGTGAGGGAGATGATGGATGGAATGTCTGCAAAGTCATTACTGTTGTCAGTCTGACTATTTTCTTTATCCTCAGTGAACAAGTCCTCCTCTTTCTTAATGTTGCAACAGTTTTCGTTAGAATCTGCATGCTGACCACTTTTATTCCAAACTTCAACACAACGTAAACCTAGCATTGCTAAGAAATCTTGTTTTGTGTCAAAACAATTTGAATCCGAGCAGCTTTTGTTTATTTTGACAAACCTGTGAGTCAATTGATGACTCTGGAATTGTTTCTCATTTTCAAAATTGCATTCACAGGTGTGGCAATAAGTTCCTATGCTACTCTTATGAAGATTTTCATGTTGACGAAGACTTCGCTTATCTGGAAATGCTATCCCACATTTACTGCATTCAAAAGCTAACAAGGCACTACTTGGACGTCTATATTTCTCTTCACAAGCACTTTTGGCAAATAAAGCATACTTCTCTGAAGAAAAATCAACATTAGTGAGATCATAGAATCCAATAGTTGATTCCTTAGATTCAAATGGCCCACTTCCAGAACAAGAATGCATTTCATAACATGAATAACTTTTGCAAACTAGATTACACTTATGGCACTTAATAGGATCGTTAGGATGAATCTCCATGTGGGATCTGAACAAATCTAAAGATGTGCACACTTTGCCACATACGTGGCATTTTAAAGATTTCACTGGAGCCTCCAACTTTATTTTTTTAACTTTTGTATCATCCCCCTTACTTTCCTCCCTGATGGACAATTCGGAATTGGGGCGCTTGGGCTTCACGGTAAATTGGTCCGTCTTGTCTTCATCGGTCAAAGGGTCATCGAGTTCCTTCACTTGTCCAAGTCGTGATCCATGAGTGCGCTTATGCCGGTGCATGTTGCCATTCGTGGTGAAAGAAAGGTGGCAAAGGTTGCATTTGAAAGGCCTTTCTCCAGAGTGGACGTACATGTGACGATCTAAAGAACTCGCTGAGCTTAGTTTCTTTGAGCATATTTGACACACTAGAGACTGCTTGTCGGTGTTGTGCTCTCTAATGTGCAGCGTGAAGGAATGCTTATCAGCTAATGTGGTCCCACAAATTGGACACTCTTTGCATTCATCTGTTTCTTCAGCACTGTCCTAAAATGAAAACAATGGATAAGAAAACTGCTCTATTTTCACCACAGTATTATGAACATATAATTCAGATTACTGTAAATTAATTGATGCAAAAATTGACCTTTTCCAGAAGACACTGGTACACTAAGGTGGTTCAAAAATACTTGTAAAAAAGAAAGTTTCTCCTTGATAGCAAGACACCCCTCAAAATTTTTAGACTTGCAGATAGTAATATATTGGAAGCATTTTAGCTCCCTTTTTCAACTGAAAGAGGGTGCTCAACCCCCTCCCCCAAACTTCATAAAATTCATAAAAGTCATGGAAATGACTCATTTCCATGATTCATAAGTATGGGGATTGGTGTGAAAAAAATACACTGAACTGAAAAACCAATGCTACATACTGTAATATACACGAGTAATATGCATATACATTGCAATAAAATAATTATTTACAAAAAAAAAAAAAACAGCTGGGGAAATGAAATGTTTCTAAATTTGTGACATTTTCTATGCTAGGGCTTATGTTAAATTGAGGGGTCATTGAGCACTCTCTTAAAATTTGAGTAAGAAGCTAAAATTTTTACAGTATAATGCTATTAGTGAGTCTAAAAAAATAGGGGGTGTCCTGGACTCTAGCTGAAAAAAAGTTTTTTTAAACCACCCCATCTTGCTGCTTCAAAAACATCATTTTTTGCAGCTATTCAGATTGACATCTGGCATCCAACCTCTTTTACTCGAGTGCCACATAGTAAATTTTTGGATGCAAGGTGGGCCAACAATCCAACAATATATCAATTTAGATAGTCTATAGTAGGAGCAAATCTAACCCGGCTGCATCGTAATGCTACGGCCAGGTTAGGTATGCCCCATCTACAGTTATCCATGCCTGTTTGAAGCCAATTTTTTTGGCACATTCTAAAACATAAACCATAAAGGGCATGGAAATGTGATTATAGAGACGTACCGAGTACTCGGTAACTACTCGGTACTCGGCCAATACCGAGTAGTTGCAAAAAAATGAATATTGTCCAAGGCAGATACTAAAATTTATAAAAAAAAAAAAAGAGCAAGCATTATATTCTGCAATCATTTACAATTAGAATTTATAAGTCAAATTTAAATTTTGAGAATAATGAAGTTTGTAATGCTTCAATGGAATAAATCTTTATTTTAATGTCCCCAAAGTTAATAAAACTTATTTATTAAAAATAATGCAAAAAAAGGTAAGTATAGAAAATATGAAATTTTTATATTAAAAATGGATTTTTGCTACGAACAAAAATTAGTTATAAAAATATAAAAATACATTTGCTTAAAAAATAAAAGGAAATCAAACCACGTTAAAAGCACAGTGCAAGAACACTGCAGACACGTGTTTTGGCGTTACAAGGAATTCCTTTTTCAATGCACAAAATGGGAGCTCGTGGATTTAAAGGCATCCAACGAAAGTAGGATTTTTTTGTCGAATGTCTTTAAATTCTTTAGCTCACATGTTATGCACTGAAAACAGGGTTCATACTCTATTTGGATGAAAAAATTCCATGGCTTTTCCAAGACTTCATAAAAAATTTCATGATCTTGTTACATGAAGAAAATAGTACAATTCAATATCAAACCTGCAATCTCAACAATGCCTTTAATCATCCACATAACTTGACAGCATTTTAGTTCTTTAAAGTAAAGCCACATTCTGCAGTAAATTAATGTTTCTAAGCCAAATATTTAATTTAAAAAAAACTTTCAGTAGTGAATAAATCTTCTGATTTAAATGTACTTATTTACTTATTTGCACATATTCAAAGGTATACAAATTAATAGGTTTAAAAATTTCAGAACTTAATGTTTGACAGAAGTGGATGCAAAGAGATTTCAAAATTCAAATTTGTTTTTGGGATCGTTCAATTTTCCAGTTTTAATAGCTTTCATGTGCAATACTGTTAAATCAGTAAAGGTTTTTAATGCTCTTTTAGCTACTGTTACTTTCTCTTTGCCTAGGACATTTTTCCATGACCTTAAATAAATTTCCATGACTTTGAATGAAAATTTAAATTTTCCATGACTTCTCCAGGTCTGAAATTTGCTTATTTTTTTTTTCCACAACTTTCCAGGATTTCCATGACCCGTACGAACCCTGTGAAAAAGACGTTCCTTGTAACGTGGGTGGGGGGGGGGGGGCAGAAACACATGGTCTGCAGTGTTCCTGCACATTTATTTTATCTGCTTTTAAAAATTATTTATGTTTGGCGGACTAGAACTATAACTGATTGGTATGTAATTTGTTTTAATTCCAACTTGATTAATCATACCTTTTATTTATTTATTTTTAAATTTAAAAATAATTTTTTTTTGTAAAATTTTTGACACAAACAAAATTGTTTATATAATGCGTAATTAAATTTCAGCAGGAATTTGGTTTTAAAAACTATTACATGGACAAGAAGGTCTATACTATTCCAATAAGTTCAAAATTCATCACGTGTGTCGGTGGTTCTTCTTAAAACATAATTGGTACTTGGTAACTTGGCCGAGTACTGGGTAACTCGGTTCTCGGCCAAAGTGCTACTCGGTACGTCTCTAGTGATTATCTTTTAATTTCATATTGATTCTTTTAAACACTACATCGAATTATTCTATTACCATTACCGAATCTGAAATCCAGAATAAATATGCATTACTGGTAAACATGCTTAGTATTAATTCCTGGTGAAGAAAAGTTGAAAATGAGTTGAGAAAATACATTGCTGTACTAAACCAAAATTAAAAAAGAAAAAACTACAAATGAAAAAATAAATAAACTCGCAACTCTTATGAAATTTTGTTTATGCAAAGTAATTTGACTGCATAAAAGTTTTTACATCAAAAAGGTAAGGTGTTTTCAATGCATTGTAATTTGACTTACAATCTCTTGTATGTTTTTTGACCAAAATATCACCCTTGATTTCAAAGTCATAAATACCTAAAACTTCAAAATGGAGGTTGACTATATATAATTTACAATGATTAATATTACACTACTGATTACATTCAGGCCCTCGTTTCAAATTTTAATCTATTCAATGTAAATCCTCATCTAAAAAAAACCATCAAAAACCATGCCCACTTGCATGCAAATACACTAATTTTCTTCAGCCAGACGGGGCAATTTACCGTAAATGATGGGCCTGACTACATAATTTGCAATAGTTTTAAAAAATATTTTGCAGAAAACATAAAATAGGAGCATTAAATGTTTGAAAATAATCTTTTACATGTTTCACAAAGCATGACAAGAACCAGGAATGGACCTAAACAATTTCTATATAGTTTACATGAAAAAGCGCTTCGAATTACTGAAAAAGTGTGTTAATATCAATGGGGTCACAATATACACATTTTGAACCAAGAATGTCTATCTCTGCCAAGGATATGGCTCCCCCCTCCACTTTCCAAATGTATGGAACAAATCCCCAAGAATTAACCTCCTCCCTCCCAAATGAGAAAAACTCGCTAAAATTGACAAAAAACATCAATGGCACAGTCTGAACCATTCCCCCCCCCCACCCCCCTCTTTCCCTTAGACACCTGTTTTGAATGCAAACTAAGCACTTAGCTTTTTTAGCCAGAACAAAATTTATTTTAAAGAGTAAATGCAGAGAGAAATATTGCAATGTCAGAATAAAAAGTAGTTATCTGATTTCATTTCAATCTCAGAAACAAAAATTAGTTTGTGTGAAATCATATGTATTACAAATTTTAGTTTGGTTTTTCACTAACATTATTATTTGACGTAAATTAATTATCTTAAAAATAGAACTTTGAAATGTTCTGAAATACTTACTTGACTTTCAGATGAATGATTTTGTTTTGATCCTTTAGATTTGGAATGTTTCTTTGAGTTCACTTTCTTAGAGGAAACTTTTTGCTTTGGAATTATAGGTTTGTTTTCTTTGTTGGGTTTGGACTTGATGTGGTTACTTTGGATTATTTCCTCCTCATCCAGATCTATTTGTAAGCCATCTACGAAATAAAAAGGTGTAAAATTAGTTAAAACATTTTTACAGAACAAACATACTTAACTGAGAAACTTAAAAACTTGCATGGATGAAATATAAACAATAAAAGATGAAAATTTTGAGTTGCTATGTAGTCATGATTTACTTAAGGAAGGTACAAAACAGCTAACACATTTCTAAGATTCATCAGCCCGGAATAAGAAGTAACTGAGTTGTAGGCAGAAAACCTCTTAAAGGGAGCCAAGAGAGCCAAACAAACTGGTAGCTCTTGTTTGGACCCCTTGGCTCCTTTAAGAGGTTTTCCGCCTCCAGCTCAGTTACTGCCTATTCCGGGCTGATGAGTGCTAAAAAGCACGAAACTTGTATTTTATATATTTCTGCCTTAGCCCTGGCTTAGCGCAGTAACTTACGTGGAAATACATCTCTAGGAACTCATATCTGTGGGGTTAGTGAATTAACTTATTACTTTGCAATTATTATTCAATTAAATTAACTTTATTTCTGTTAGCTCTTAAGAATAAATTCTCTTATTTCTAAGGCAATCCATTTTTTTAATGCTAAATATTATTTGTATTATACTAAAATAAATAATACTTTTATTCTTAAACAATATTTAGAAAAAAAAACTAGGATAAAATAGAAACAAAATACAAAATATAGATTGTTCCAAAGATTGCCCACACAATTTGCATTGTTTTTGAACATAATTTTCCTACTCAAAATAATATCAAAACTTAACACTTCCTAAAACAGAAGAAATAAAAAGTATGACCCCCAATTTCTGCCTCTTCCTACACAACCTATTAAAATTCAAAGAAGTAAGAAAACCATCAGCTGTACAATGTGAAAAAATGTAAGTAAAAATTACTTGGAGTAAAAATTACTATGTGCTTCAAATTCATAATACTTTAATGTAAACTTTAATAAATTATTATGAAATATTTGTTCTGTTGAAACATGCTAAACTTAATTTATTAAGCAGTAAAAACAAAGAAACAAAATTATGATAAAGATTTTTAGTTTACCAACATATATTTTAGTGACATTTTCAGTACATGGTAAAAATAATGATACTATGTCTATATTAACTGCGATTTTATGGGGAGGGGATAGAGATCAGAACTCAATTTTAAAAAACAAAAAATGCTGACGGGGTGGTTTCCTTTAGTCAAAAGTACTACTTTTAGTCATTGAAATGGATAGAATGAGCAAAAAAAATTACATGGACCCAGAAAATACTTTCATTTTCCCCAACAGTTTTTTTTAAATTAATTTTTTTTAATGTCCGATTTTTCAAACAAGGCGTGGTCTTTATGATGTCACAAATGATGCAATTTGGGGCATCTTCCTACTACGTTTCCACGTTATGATAATCAAGCAGCGAATTAAAATTGCGCTCTACGCTTGCTATCAACCATATACACGTGAGTAAAAATGCGAATTAAATATTTTGTTCTGTGAATGGCAACATTGAGTGGCATTTCATCATTTGTGATGTCACACGATAAGTGTAAACAATGAAAGCACAACAATTTAAGCAACTTTTTAAAATATTAAACATAAAAAATATTTTAAAAATGATCAGATTCTATGTTTTTAAGCATGCTCTTTCAGAAAAAAAATACTTTTAAAATTTTGGAAACGACCCCATTACGTAAATCTTATCGTTTGATGCAGTTGCCAATTTACCACAAAAAATTATTTTAATACACGAGATATCCCATTACCCGGGATCAAACAGGAGCAACTTACAACAGTTTAGTACATTGAAAATGTATTATATTACGCAGGATGTTTTTTTAACTGATATTCCAATAGCGGGTTGTCAACAAATGAGGCGTGAGAAGCAAAGGGGTGTAAGTGACAAAATTAAAAATTTGAAGATATAACCAGTACAAATATGAGGAGAATCTCTCCTTTGCTTTGGAACCCAAGTGATAGTACCAGTAGCCCTGGTGGGCTCTGATACAGCATGATTTTGGAAAAAAAAAAGCAATGAAAGCCTTCCTAGGACCGGAACTACCCAAAATTCTCCCCCCCCCCCTTTTTTTTTCTTCCTGGAGACAGCAAAGGTTTTGAGCAAAGTTCGTGATTTAAAAAAAAAAAAATTTAAAGTCAAAAAAGTCAGTTTTTTTAAAATTGAAATCAAGATTTTTTGAATTTTTTAAAAAATCTTCTAAAATTCGTAGATATTAATTTCATTACATTTATAAACATAATACAGTAAAATCCCTCCTAACGGACACCCCTCTTATGCAGACAATTTTTAATTCCCCATTGCCAATGCAAATAACATTATTAAACCCCTGTCATGCAGACACTTCTATATTGCGGACAAAAAAAATTGCCCCGTTAGTGTCCGCATTATAGGAATTTTACTGTACATTTCATAGATGAATCCATTCAGCTTACTTTTAAAATTAAGATAAGTTCTCTAACTATTCAATAATATTTTAAGATTTATAAATGTGTTAAAATGCTTAGATAAGATATGATTTTGTTTTATGCTTTGCTTAAAGATAAGGTCTCCATCATCATGTATGGTTTTAGTGTAAAATAATAAGTTCAACAATTACATTTCTTAACTTACCGGCGGTTTTGCACGTCTTATCACGCCGTAGCAAGATCACGTCGCTAGCGTTTTACACGTATTTTTCTGACACTAAATTTTCGTTGTCAAACGGTCCAAGGCGTAGAATCCTGCGTTTCCTTTCCCCTCTCCTGAGAGCGGCACCCCGGAGCGCAGGGGCCCACCTTCTGTATTCACACATGCAAACAATACCCTTTCATCAGGTTGGGGTTTCAAGGTTCAGTGCATCCTTCTTATCAACGCAAAGATTTCTAAGCAAACCTCCTTGCTATTTATTGTAAGCAAAACTTGATTCCAAGAATGAAATATCCACTTCTCTTTCTTCTAAGCTTAAAATTTACATTTAATTAATGATTGTGCTGTAAATGGATGCAACATAATTTAATCGACGACAATGACATTCAATTACATTTCAAATAAATTAATAAATAAAAGCCGTGAGATTTCAAATTGAACGAAAACAAACTAAGTATCCTTTTGGAAATAAATTTATAGCTACGGCTTTATTCGCTACTAACATATAATTTAGGAACTTTAACTGTTATAAAATCACAATGCCATAAAAAAACCAAAGAGTACACGTAAAAGATCAATTTTGAACTTTTATGTGCATTTACGTCGCGTTTTACGCACATTTAGGCAGATGTTGTACTCAAAACACATTATAAAAAAATATAAGAAAAAGAAATATTTTTTCAAATTTATTTACTCTAACTGATTGGCCTTGGGTTTTGGTCGCAAATTTCAATCATTAATATCAGAAACATTTTAAATTCACCGATTCTGTCTAATACTTTAGCTTATAATTATTTTAATCACAAAGAAAAACAAACATTTATCTCTTAGCATACAATTTCAATTCTTTATAAGTAAAAAAAAAACTAAATAAACAATATATAGTAAGAGCAAAATTTTTGCACAACACCAGGCAGCTATTGTGTTAACATTTATACAAAAAAAAAAAAAAAACTTCAGTTGTTAGCAAAGAACATTAATAATATTTTTTTATTGTTATTAAAAATGGAAAAGTATATGAAAATGAATAGTTTTCAAAAAAAAAATCAAAAATTGAATCGTTTGTAGCTTTTTCTTTTCAATAAAAAATAAAGAGCCTCGGAATTTTTTTCATTGAGAGGGGGAAGAAATTCAGAAGAATGGGACCTGACTTTTAGTAAAGGAAATTTCTATGGAGTTGCTTAAGATCTACAGTATTTTGTAGGAAGATGGAAATGGGGAAATGGTTAAGTGAGAATTTATAACTATTCTTTTATGTAAAAAAAAGAATAATAATAAATAGAGAAAAATAAATAAAGGTTTAAACCGTTTTATAATTAAAATAAAACTTCAGCAGAGCTTAACTATGTACTTTATTAAGCAACAAATCCAGAATTTTCATTGATCTCAATTTGCCCAAAGCCTGATATTTATCTCAAATCACTATTTAATCTGTGCGATTGCTTGATACAAGTCATATGATCTTTCAATTCCTTGGAACAACTTAAGCAAAAATAATTATAAAACCTTGATTTTTATAGAAAAATCATCATAATTCATGCTTCATACTAATTAATAAACCTTTTACGGGGATGAAAATTCGTAAAATTTTTTTAACAACTTTTTTGCTGCGACTTTTTTTTACCACTATAATTTAAAAGTATTTCGTTGTTTACTATTTTTTGCTTTAATTGTGTTTTCATAACTTTGATTTGATACCTAGTTCGGTCACTTAGGTCTTAACTACTAGCAGGGGCACTCCGAAATAAAATGAGAGGGGGGCGGGAGAGGTGGATTCTCAAATTTTCGAATGAAGTTCTACTTTTTCCAAATGATAAACATGAGCATGCACATTATATCATACTTACATAACATCTAATGAGAAGCAACATTATGCATCATTAAAAACAATTTTTAAAATTTGAAAGAAGAATCTCAATGTTGCAATAGTGTTTCCACATTTTTCAAATGAGAATTTTTTGGGGAGGTTACACTGTCCTTCTGAGCCTCTCATCGAGGCCCCCCATACTAGATCCCTTGTGATTGTCAGTGTTTTTTTAATAATAGCTTTGTTAAATACGCCATAATTCAGTGAATGTGGGATTTAGTATTTGTTTTCCGATTTTCAAACGAGATCCTAGACAGTCCCGATTTTCATTCAAAAATCCAGTGTCCCGGCCAGTTTACTTCACGTCTCGGTAAAATATAAGTTTCATTACAGATGACCAAAAAAATATAAAAAAAATTAACCGTGAAGGATTATTTAAAATAATAAATTTTTCATTTCTGTACCTCGTAGCCAGACTGACGTAAGTCCAAAAATTTGAATTTTCTGTTTATTACTGCTAGGGTTCGCCGATATATATCCGATATTTGTTCTGAAAATATCATGATATTTTGATATTTTCGATATTTATTTTTCCAACTACGGTATTTTCAGTATAAAAATTATATTAATCATAGTAATATAGCTCATTTATTATTAAAAATACCAAAAAAGTTATGCACTATAGTTTTATGATGTATTATTACACATTAATATAACAAAATAATGTATTTTTTTATTCATAAAATTATTAGTAATGTAACAATTTTAATGCATATTAAAAGTACCTAATTAAATGTTAACCATTGGTTGGAACAAAAGAAAATGTCTTATGACTGTGCCCCTGACTGTTGCATATTGTTTTTTTCTGAATCATATAACTGTGTAAAAGTAGCTAACAGAAGACAAATGAGTAGAACAGCTAACGCTATATTAACTCTATTAAAATTGACTAAAATGTAAAATGGAATATTAGATATGAATAATTAAAGAAACCTTAATTTTAAGTCTGCACATTATAATAATAAATAAAGAGTGATTTGAGGATGCATTTACTATTTTGAAGACATTAGTTTGCGTTGATTGAAAATATCGGATATTTTACATATTTTCGAAAATTGCACTCACATGACATATTTTTTTCTCTCCTGTAAAGTAGCGTATGTGAATCACGTTAGTTTAGCTCTGAGGTACAGATTTGTAATTTATGAGCTATAAAATTGCTATCCGATTTGCTTGTAAGGAATTTTACAAAAAGATTTAAAACAAAAAAGACTTTCTAAAAAGTCCTAGCCAATGCAATAAACAAGTAAATATTGTTCAAAATTCAATTCCTCATTTCTTGCTGAAGTAACATCAAAAGATTAACGTTTACAAAATAAATTGTTTAAATGTATCTGCTTGCGTCATGTATCATTTATTATTCCTGGTTTAGGCTGATAATTAGTAATCATTTATCCATAGCATTGAGAATAAACTACCTTCTAAAACACTCTGAAAACCAGCCGGGGTGTGTACCTTTTGAAATACCCACGGTGGGGGGGGGGGGGGGTCTTGGTTGAACATTTCGGAAATAAGGCAAGTCTAGGTATACCGCTATTACGATCACTTAGTCTCAAATATGGCGAGATTCGAAACATAAAAATGCACAAATAAAGAAAAAAATATACATATACAAACATAGTATGTAAAAAGTATGCATAGATGTATAAATTTGCAGTGCTTTTTTCCCCCAGCGTTAAAAGAAAAACAACGAATTGCTGTTGCGCGGAAGGGGGGAGGGAATTCCTTTATTGCTCTTTATTATTACGTATGATTTCAGGTTATGCAAAACATTACAATCATAACTAAATGCATTTAGCTATTTCATATTGAAATAACTTGTTCCAAATATTGTTTTATAAATGTTGAATATGAGTAGTTAAATTCAATAATAAAATATGTGAATAGTAATTTAGAGCAGTAGTAGGAGATAGCAATTCCAGAGATTTAAAATCTAGATTATTACTTCATAAATATTACAGAAAGTTGTGATTAGTAAAACACGACTGGCTGAAAGGAATTCAACTCGTTTGCTACACGTGTTGAGGGCAGAAATGGGCGGGACGGACCTTGGCAGTCTGGAGGAGTTCCACTCTTCCCTGCGACACGCGTTGAACAGAAAGGGGTTGAGCTTTGACAGCACGTCCTGGACAAAAGGGATTAAGTGCTTTTTATCTCCTTCCGAAAGGGGGAGGGAATTTCAAGATAAAAAGTATTGACCATTTCGAGCAGATAGCCATGTTCCCAAGGTGACCTTTTCCAGGTGAAATTCCGCTCGTATGTCAAACCGCCAGAGAGTTAACTAAATTAGTCATGGTGTATAAGAAAAACTGCAAATTTTTATTTTGTTCTGAACTGTAATTTTGGAGTAAAAGCAATATTACAAGAGTGAAAATCTATTACACACACAGAGAGAAAGAGGACACTTTGTAGTTTTACCTGTCGAAGTTAAGATAATATAATGGAGTGTAGTTAAATTTAGAGCAATAAAAAATACGAAAAATTTATTTATAAAAACAAAATCTCAACTGATTTTAATTATTCATTTATTTTTTAAAAAATCACTTGATTCAAATCAATTTATTTAAATCAATTTTCTTTTTAAAAAATCACTTGATTTAAATCAAGGAACCTGGTTTTGAGATATCAAGGTTTCATTATTTCTGTAGCTCATTATTTTTTACCTGATTCGCCAATGTCAGTGTCTTTACTAGATGAAAAAAGTAAATGACTAGGTATCATGTCTGGCACAAAATGTTTCGCCCTCGTTCGCATGAGGTAACGACCATTTTCATCAGTCTTCTTTTCATCACTGCTAGGCGAAAAGCCATTCATCATAATTTCTAGAAACAAAAATATTTTATGTTAACCAAAGGTGGCACCGACCAAAACCACAAATAAAACGTAACATTCGAAATTCCGGTGTCATCACTTTTTGCACAAGAATACTCATTACAGTCAATTCAAGGAAGGATTCATTAATTGATGTAACTTTTAAATTTAATTATACAAATAACACGGAGACATGTGATGATTTAATCTTGAGAACAATTTTATAAGTAAGTTTCGAAATAAAAACACATCCTTTGAGCAAAAAATAAATAAATGGTAAAAATGCAACATTATTCAAGTCCAAAATAGTCTAATTATTGCATAGTTTTAGGGTTACAGAAAGATTTTTTTTTTTCAGTCTAGGAAAAATCTGATGACTGCTGCTTTGAACCAGAAGTTCAAAACTTTTTCAGTACTGAAAAAAGGCTTCCTTTGAACATGTGTATGCAATAATTTTGAAATTTTTATTGTGCTTTAATAATGTTATTTTTTTTAATGCTAAATTACTACAATTATGAAAGTCAATTTGTTATCTTCTTGTAGAAAAATAATTAAAAACTTTCTTTGATTACAATGGAAATCAATCTTTATGAAAAAAAAATAATGATAACAATAATAAATGAAAAATAGGAGTGCTCTTTTAACTATAAAGGTTTTTTCAGAAGTTACTTCTGAAAGCAAAAGTTCTGAGAGCTCAATGCTATAGTTAGCAGCAAGTACTGACTACAGCTGTATAAATGAGAGCTATTTTGATTACAATAAATTTGAAATTACAATGTAAACTGTATTAGAAAATTATTTTTGTGTATCAGTCCAGGTTGATAGGTTTATTCTTGATTGTCAAATTCATACCAACTGTATATTACTTGCAGTGGTGTCGTTACGGGAGGGGGGGAGCGGTCCGCCCCGGGTATCACCCGACTAGGGGTGACACCCAAAGTGGAATTGCAAGTTTTTGAAAAATAAAAGTGCTTCAATTCAGAAAATTCCCCCAATATAAAAAGAGTTCATAGTTTTTATTTGTCTTTTGTACATTAGCTAACTTAAAATTTCTCAAAAATACAGATGTAGTCATTTCTGAATTGTATAAATGTTTGTGCTTACGTAGAACTTTTTTTTTTTTGTAGGAGGAGGTGACAGCACAAATTATAGCCCCCGGTGTCACCCATGCTAGGTATGCCACTGTTAATTGTATAAAAAATATATATAATACAATATTTACAGAATCAATTTCCCCAAGAATGGCAATGCATTCCTCTACACCTCTACAAGGAGGGCAAGTACCCTGTTGTTTTCTGGTAGTGCAAACAGTTTAAAGTATATATACCTGGACTTGGTGATGATTTTCGCTTCTTCATATTGTTGCTTCTTTTTCTGTTGACACACTTCTTTTTTTTCAGCACGGATTTTATTTTGGAAGAGCTTATGCTGTTCACCATAGGCAACTTATTTTTCACTTTAAACATGGCTACCTCCTACGAATGAAACAAAGCAATTGGTCAGTTTTCAAAAATAACCAATGTAAATTTTTGATAATACAAAGCAAGAGAATTTGTGACCACCTTCACTGAAATAGTTGTAAATGTCCAAAATTATAACTATCATAGTCTATACAGTTGTTGCAGAGAAGACAACTCTACATATATTTCACACTGAATTATTCGTACATTTTTATGAGAAATTTACAGTGAGTTTTAGAGAATTTAAGTATGTTTTTAAAATACCCCATTAGGAGCTGTCCATACATGATGCCACACATTTTCCCCAACAAATTTGACCCCCCTCACACCTTTTGTCACATTTCACAACCTCCCCCCCCCCACCCTTTGTCAAAATGTCACGCTAATTTCAGAGGTCCCCACTCCCTAAGAGCAAAGGCGCACCCGCTAAATATCGCGAAGACCCCCTCCCAAGAGCTAGATTCCCCCTTAAAAAATGAAAGAAACAACTCAAAACAACCCTGCCCCCTGCCCCCTTAGGTGCCCTCTGCTAATTTTCATAAACATGTTTTACTGTTACAACAAAATATGTGATATCACACTTCTTGTTATCCCTCCCTACCTTTTGTCACAAAACTCTCACAATTTCACGCCCCCCCCCCCCTGAAGCGTGACATCTTTTGTGGGTAACCGCTTGACTAATTCTACACAAGTTCTTATAGAGCTCTAATGAATATGTTAAAGAATAAAAAGATCGATAGAAAACAAGCATTTTTAGCCATTATGCTGCAGGTTTAAAATTCTTCAACAAAAATAATTGGATGGATTTAGAATAACTTGTTGCATAACTTTCAGACTTCGCTGAAAGTTTACTTTCTCTCTCTCTCTCTCCTCACACACAATTCCTTTTTTTTTCTTTTTTCCCCCAATTCTTTTTATGTATAAAAATATGTAGTGATCGATCTTTGAACAGAGCACAAAGTTGATTTCATGCCTTTACAGTGTAATTTTTCAATAATCACATTATAATTTTTTAAAGAAAAGGTGCTTAAAAATATATTGTAAAAACTTTTTATTATAACTTTATATATTATTTTTAAACCGTAAATGATGTTTCATACAATTAAGAGAACAAAATAGAAACTATATTTGCATAAAGCATTAGTTAAAACTATTATTATTTTAGCGGTATATTAGCGGTAGTGATTAATTTCTAAATCACTACCGCCCTAGTGCATGCACTCTCCAACATTTATCAGTTAAAAAATTACTAATACATTTTTAGAATAATTATTTAATTAAAATGCTCATAAAAATAAGAACGCATTTATTTAAGCCTCAGTGATAACTTGATCTTCTATCTTTACTAATAATAAAGCTGAAAGTCTTTCTTGATGTCTGGATCTCTGTGACGCGCATAGCGCTTAGCCCGTTCGGCTGATTTTCATGAAATTCGGCACAAAATTAGTTTGTAACTGGGGGGTGTGCACCTCGAAGCCATTTTTCGAGAATTCGATTTTGTTCTTTTTCTATTCCAATTTTAAGAACATTTTATCGAGCAAATTATCATAACATGGACGAGTAAATTACCACAACATGGACGAGCAAATTAACATAGCAAATTTGTGAGAAATTCACCATCCGTTATTTGCAAAAATACAGGCGAACCAAATGGCAAAATTAATTTTCTACAACGGGCAAAGCCGTGCGGGTACCACCAGTGTTAAATAAAAAATAATAATAAAAATCAAGAAAATTCGGGAGCCTCCCGAACAAATCGGAAAAGTTGGCCAAAAGGGGATCTCATAGATCACCTGTAGGATATACTGAAGTAGAATATAAATAGTTTTCAAGAAGTTGGCACTCTGTATAAAAAAAATCTCCATTTCGAATTGAGAATCAGCTCGTGTACCACTGTCGCAAAACGAGTCTCTGAAACATATTCTCGGACGAATCACGCTCATATTTTTAATCATGTTTTGATTGTAACGGGGGCGCAATGACTCCGAAAGTGATCTCGCCGCACGAAGTCAACTAACAGCAAGTCCTGACAGTTGAATGTGAAATTCTTTCGCTCACGAAACGCCACATTCCCGAATTTCTTTCTTTCCCTACTTCAGAGTTCATTAAACAAAAGACAATTCGCTTCTCCGTTCGAGTAACGGGAGGAAGAACTGCGAAAGAAAAAAAAAATGGCGCATGAATTCGAAACGTAGAAAATTAGAGGTCGCTGTACTCGTATTAGAAATTTAATTCAAGAGTTTGAAATTTGGTTAATATTCACGGGCAGAGATGGGCATTTGTCCCCCGGGACGCCTCCATGGGAGGTCACGAGAGGTCACTGTGACCTTGCAAAAATTTGTTACATATGGCTTTAATTAGAAATATATTAATCCATTCAAAAGGCAGCCAAGAACAGGAAAAGTAATTACTATAAACAATTGAACATACAGCAAAAGTAACAATTTAAAATCAAAAAGAAATCTGTAAAGAAGTTAATATGAAGTTTAATCTGTTGGAGGAATCCACAATGAGATTGTTTCCTTCGGTCAAAAGTAGTTCTTTTTGTCATTGAATTTGATAGAATAAGCAAAAAAAAATATAACATGGACCCAGAAAATACTTTCATTTTCCCAACAGTTATTTTTTAATTATTTTTTTTAAATGTCCGATTTTTGAAACAAGGCGTGGTCTTGATGACGTCACAAATGATGCACTTTGCCGCATCTTTCTACCGCGATTCCACGTTATGATAATCAAGCAGCGAATTAAAATTGAGCTCTGCGCTTGCTATCAACCATATCGTTGCCAATACACGTGAGTAATGATGCGAATTAAATATTTTGCTCTGTGAATGGCAACACTGAATGGCATTTCATCATTTGTGATGTCATCGGCAGAAGCGTCAACAATGAAAGCGAGTCCATTCAAGTAATTTTTTTTAAACATTAAACTTAGTCGAATTATTTTTAAAAAAAGGTCAGATCCTATATTTTTAAGCATGCTCTTTCAGAAAAAAAAATTGCAAAATTTTGGAAACGACCCCATTGAACATACAACAAAAGTAACAATTTAAAATCAAAAAGAAATCTGTAAATTAGAGGAACTCACAATTGTAGCAGAAATAAAGAGAAAGTCATTTCAGGGAGTCCTTGACCAAATCAAATGTTCATTATTGCTTTCACAAACACGTGATTGAAAGCAAAAGGCATTTTCTTTCTAAAAATTCTACCAACCCACTGCAGGTTGATTTTCATTCCTGCAGATAGTTTTGAGCTATGTGCGCAGAAATTTTTGGGTTCGTCACAAATGACTTTTCCGGCCCGCTCCTCCTCCGTGTTGCTTACCCCTATATTTCACTCCTAGTTTTAAAAATATTGGGCCCTCTTCGGGCCCGGGCCAACAGCTGTCGTCCCCGCCCCCTGTGCATGCCCCTGGTGTGCAGATACTTTATATTGTTATCTCACTATGGTCTGACAATTTGGCAAAATTATCATTCAGAAAATTTGAAGTTCCATTCGGCAAATTAAAAACTTGCACCATTCCAAAAATTCAAGTTCGGGGGGCGCCCCTGTCTGTCTCCTCTAGGAATTCTTATAGACAATTCACTTCTCCATTGGAGTAGCGAGGGGAAACAGAATCGCATTTAAAAATTGTTCGATAAATCGGTAAATAATCAAGGCTAATGGGGTCGTTTCCAAAATTTTGAAAGTATTTTTTTTCTGAAAAAGCATGCTTAAAAACATAGAATCTGACCATTTTTAAAATAATTTCTTTAAGTTTAATATTTTAAAAAAATTACTTAAATCGGTGCTCCTTCATCGTTGAACGCTTCTGCCGATGACATCACATATGATGAAATGCCATTCAATGTTGCCATTCACGGTCCAAAATATTTAATTCGCATCTTTACTCACGTGTATTGGCAACGATATGCGTAGAGAGCAATTTTAATTCGCTGCTTGATTATCATAACGTGGAAACGTAGTAGGAAGATGCCCCAAATTGCATCATTTGTGACATCATAAAGACCACGCCTTGTTTGAAAAATCGGACATTTAAAAAAATTAATTTAAAAAAAAACTGTTGGGAAAATGAAAGTATTTTCTGGGTCCATGTAATTTTTTTTTTTGCTCATTCTATCCATTTCTATGACTAAAATTAGTACTTTTGACTAAAGGAAACCACCCCGTCAGCATCTTTTGTTTTTTAAGATTGAGTTCTGATGTCTATCCCCTCCCCATAAAATCGCAGTTAATATAGACATAGTATCATTATTTTTACCATGTACTGAAAATGTCACTAAAATATATGTTGGGATTTACGTAATGGGGTCGTTTCCAAAATTTTAAAAGTATTTTTTTTCTGAAAGAGCATGCTTAAAAACATAGGATCTGATCATTTTTAAAATTTTTTTTGTGTTTAATATTTTAAAAAGTTGCTTAAATTGTTGTGCTTTCATTGTTTACACTTATCGTGTGACATCACAAATGATGAAATGCCACTCAATGTTGCCATTCACAGAACAAAATATTTAATTCGCATTTTTACTCACGTGTATATGGTTGATAGCAAGCGTAGAGCGCAATTTTAATTCGCTGTTTGATTATCATAACGTGGAAACGTAGTAGAAAGATGCGGCAAAATGCAGCATTTGTGCCGTCATAAAGACCACGCCTTGTTTAAAAAATCGGACATTTAAAAAAAAATGGAAAAATGAAAATATTTTCTGGGTCCGGTTTTTTTTTTCTTTTTCTTTTTTGCTCATTCTATCCATTTCAATGACTAAAAGTAGTACTTTTGACTGAAGGAAACAACCCCATTCTTGAAATTCATGAAGTTTTGATTTTACTATCGAACATTATTTAGAAACAGTTGATTTCACAAATTAGGATTATTTTTTTTTTAAACCGGATTGCTACTATTTCTAATACTACTATTGCTTTTGATTAGAATACATATCAGATAGTTTCTTCGCAGGTGTTCGAACAATATAGGGAGAAAAACTTCAGCCAGGGCTGAAAGGAAATTCAAATGAATCTATTTTTCGGATCTTGGCCACATGAATCACGAAAGCGAAACTAGACGAAAGAAAAGATAATCGCGAACGGAAAAACAAGGGAATCTGATTCGCCAGGTTGCGCCAGAGAGCGAAACAACCTGACGTGAGAGCGAAATCTAGATCCCGAACAAGGTCATCTCTGGAGAAAGAAATGATTCATTCCTAACTCGTGCGGATCCTGACCATCCCTGGCCGTCGTCTGCTCTGTGATGAGGGTGGCCTCATTCTTCCGCCAACCCTCGCGCATCCGGAAAACGAACGCGGTCGTCGCCTTCGGATGAAAACCGCCGAATATCCCTGCCTTCTGTTCGGTCGTTCGATGGAATGCTGAAGAATTTCCCCTTCAAAAAAAAAAAAAAAAAAAAAAAAAAAAAATGGTGGTGAAAGAGTATTGACTGCTGACTCGGAAAAGGTTCTCAGTAGTCAGAAAAAATTCTTTGCCATGACTGCCCACCCCACCCAACATTTTCCCCTGCTCCCTTTCCCTTTTTTATTTTTTAGTTCTTTTATTTATTTATTTTATTTTTTCAAATAGTATATTTATTTTAATAATAATTATTATTTTTTATTTTTTTTATTAAAAGTTTTGACTTTGAATGACAATACACACACACAAACAAAATAAATAAATGAAATAAAACATAAACAGAACGATATAAAATAAAATGAAATAAATAATTTCGATTAAAAAAAAGAATAAATAAATTTTTTAAAAAAAATAAATCCCCATTCCCCCAAATTTTGATGGAGCAACTTGGGCCATAATCCCCCCTCCCCTTGTGGGCACCCCTGATTCTTTGATAGGTACAAAAACTAATTCGAAGTCATTTTCCCTCAAAATTTTACAGTGAAATGCCGATACAATGAATGAGAAACAACGAAATATCCATCAAAGCGAAATAAATGTTTAGTCCCGATTTAATTGAAAGTTCGTTGTAACGGAATTTCACTACATTTACACACTTACGTAACACAATTTACAAAATATACCTAATTAGGCCCCTACGAGCCGGCGCGGCGCATCAGCTAAAGGTCAGCCATTTTGGATCGGAGCGCGTGTTTGAGTGGTTGAGCGGATTTTCATTGTTGCGCTGCTAGGGTCACCACAGCAAAGTTTCGGGTTTCGCCAAATTTGCCGAAAATAATACTTTATTTAATAAAAAATTCACGTGCCGCTAATTAAAGAGAATTTTGAATCAAGTTGAATCGCGATTTGAGGTGCAGCGAAGATAGCAATCATCGGCACGTTAACAAAGTACTCGTGCCAACAATCGTAAAAGCAAGCTCTTCTCAAAACTATCAACATTCATAGCACAAAAACGAATCCTTCACAAAATTATCATTATTCATTGGAAGGAAAAAAAAAAGTTTCACAAATGATCAACATATTTTTTTTTTTTTTAGAAATAATTTAAACACTTCTTTTTTCTGAAAAGCAAAAGAGAATTTCATAAAACTAGTTTTCTTTTCAGATAACATTATAAATTACACAAAAATGGGTTTTGGTGGGGGGGGGGGATAAATTACGTACAGATCTAAGGCATGCACGGATCCAGGGGGGGGGTATCCTCCTTTGAGTCATTAAAGACAGCCTAAATGCTAAGTTTTCGGGACTTATATTTCGAAACATTCACCCTAGACCCCTTATTTTTGCCCATTAATGTCACTTCTGATTCTCCTCACCCCTTCTGGAAATAACCCCCTCCAAAACCAGGCACTGGATCCGCCTAGATCTAAGGTTATTATTGCTATAATGGGGTTGTTTCCTTCAGTCAGAAGTACTACTTTTAGTGACTGAAACTGATAGAGCAAGAAAAAAAAATAATAATAACATGGACCCAAAAAATACTTTCATTTTCCCCAACAGTTATTTTTTAATTAATTCTTTTAAATGTCCTATTTTTCAAACAAGGCGTGGTCTTTATGACGTCACAAATGATGCAGCTTGGCGCATCTTTCTACTGCGTTTCCACGTTATGATAATCAAGAAGCGAATTAAATATTGCGCTCTACACTTGCTATCAACCATATTGTTGCCAATACACGTGAGTAAAGATGTGAATTAAATATTTTGCTCAGTGAATGACATTTCGTCATTTGTGATGTCATTGACAGAAGCGTAAACAATGAAAGCGCACCGATAAAAGTCATTTTTTAAAAATAATTAAACTTAGTCAAATTATTTAAAAAATGGACAGATCCTATGTTTTTAAGCATGCTCTTTCAGAAAAAAATACTTTTAAAATTTCGGAAACGACCCCATTACTTAATTAATGAATGATAAAATCATCGTTTGTAAAGCAAATGCTTACCATTAAAAATATTTCATATAACGTGTTTTCGTGTGCTTTTGCAATTCAGAAAAGGAAAAGTTCGTAACTTCCGACTCTGAGAAAAATTTTCCCTAATGGAAAATAAGATTCCTCGTTACTGCGAAACACGTGTATGCAATATTTCGCAAAAAAAATGGGCCTTAATAATCTTGATTTTTACCATTCATTGCTTCTACGCAAAGGTGGAATCATTTCACTTCTTACGGAAATCAATATTTGAAAGATCTACTGCAATTTCAAAAAAAAAAAAAAAACTGCAGCTTCCGACGTTCTTGGCAGAACAACAACACAGACCTAAATCACGTCGCGTCGATTAAGAAAAAAAAAAAAAAGAAAAGAAAAATGATCCACGCGCAAAATCGTTTGTGTTGTGTCGCCAGAGATTCTAGAATCGCAAATCGCTTTGAAATTAGGACATCCAAGTCGTGGTGGCTTTTGTAATGCCAGCTGGAGCACTTCTGTGGGTTGTTATTTTCCTCGCTTAAAAAAAAAATAGTCTTTAATTTGCTATGACAGCACTTTCTATATCTGAATGATGTATACATAATTAAAGGGATTTAAATTTTAACTGGGGCAGAAGGCAAATTTGCGTTTTATACACAACATTGCGCTCGAAAGTCAAACAAAGCGTTATTACATGGAATGCACCGCCAGCTCAGTCATTTCCAGCCGAGGACTGCAGTTTCGTGCTTATTAGCACTCATCAGCCCGGCATAGGAAAGTGACTGAGCTGGAGATGGAAAACCTCTTAAGGAAGCCAAGAGTGCGAAACAAACTGGTAGCTAATACAGGATTAGCAGACCAGACGAGTGACAGAAGCAATGGTTCGGTTCAACTCGAAGATTGAACGCAGGCAAGGTATATTCAGTAAATTACCGATTTATTATATTCTAATATGCAGTGCTAATAAGCACGAAACTGCAGTCCTCGGCTGGAAATGACTGAGCTGGCGGTGTATTCCATGTATTTCTGCTTTAGCCCTGGCTAATGGGCGGTAATTTACTGAAAGCGTTATTAATTTAATGGAGTTGTTTTCATCAGTTGAAAGTACTACTTTTAGTCATCGAAGGTGATAGAATGAGCAAAAAATAATAATAATAATAACAACAACAACATTGAGCGAGGAAAATCTTTTATTTTCAAAACGTTTATTTCTTTTATTTATTTATTTATTTATTTATTTTTTTAAATGTCTGATTTTTCAAACAAGGCGTGGTCTTTCTGACATCACGAGTGATGAATTTGGGCGCGTACCCCACTGGCGCACTGAATGATAACGCTTGCTGTCTACCGCGTTTCCACGTCATTATAATTCAGAAGCGAATTAAACGTTGCGCTCTACGCTTGCTATCAGCCATATCGTTGCCAGTACATGTGAGTAAAGATGTGAATTAAATGTCGCACTCTGCGCTAATGGCATCAGTGAATTGCATTTCATCACTTGCGATGTCATGTGCAGGGGCGTAAAAAACGAAATTGAATCTGCGCACCGATTAATATTTTTTTTTTTTTAAATATTAAACTTTGTCAAACTATTTTAAAAATGGTCAGATCCTATGTTTTTAGCATGCTATTTCAGAAAAAAATACTTTTAAAATTTCGGAAACAACCCCATTGCCAATGAAATAAAATCAAATGTAATAGGTTTTGAATACGTTATGCCGCAACACAACATGACAAAACTTCCAAAATCTGAATGCTATCCTTAAAGATATCAATAACAATTGACAGCATGACGATATTTTATTTAAATTAGTAGTAGCCAGTAAAAAATCAGCTTTAAAAAATTATTTTTCCTTCGCACCACAAATTCTTATTCAAATACTTCTGATACAAAACAAAAGTGATTCAAACACTTTTGTAGGAGACGAAGGACGCATTTATCAATGAATATCATCGTAAAAGTTTTTACAAGAATTAAATGAATCCCATTAAACAATTCGAAAACTTCAAAAAAAAGATGGAATTACGAAAATTAAAATCAAAGGGGAAAAACAGATAAGTTATGAGAAAAAAATCTGTGGCAGAAAAAAAATATGTGGTCACTCTATTAACAGCTAGAACATTATAATTATTATGAAAATAAAAAACTAAAAACTAAGCGTACACTATTTTTTTCCTTCTTTCGTTCTCTACTCTATTATAAATTTCAGGGGGGGGGGAGGGTGGAGTTGAAATACATAAATTCAAAAAGCGTTACAAAAGGATCTACTTATCATTTAGAAAAAATGATCTACTCGTTTAAAAGCAACAAAAAATTTTGGAAATATTAAAAATTATAATTTAAAAGTACTATTAAATGAAGCAGATATAATATTTCTCAGTACACTTCCTTGCAAAGAAAGGTAATTTATCAACAAAAAAAAATGTTTTAAAATATTTAGAAGGATTTTTGGGTTAATGCTTGGTTCTCTGCGGCCCTGAGTATGATACTCAAAGTTCGAAAATATAATGATAATTTTGAAAATATTCGATATTTTGATAGAGATCCAATATTTTCAATCAGCGCAAACTAAAGTCTTCAAAAAAGTAAATCACTTAAATCACTCTGAGCTGTACGCTTGCTATCAACCAAGTCGTTGCCAGTACACGTGGGTAAAGATGCGAATTAAATATTGCTCTCTACGAATGGCAATAGTGAATGGCAGTTCATCATTTGTGATGTCATCGGCAGAAGCGTAAACAATAAAAGCGCACCGATTAAAGTTTCTTTTTTTTTTAATATTAAACTTGGTCAAATTATTTTTAAAAAAATGGTTAAACCCTGTGTTTTTAAGCATGCTCTTTCAGAAAAAAAAAACATTTTAAAATTTTGGAAACGACCCCATTGTGAAAAAAGAAGTATTTTGGAAAATGATTCTCCTAAATTACGCAGAAACAAAACCAGTAGAATGATTGAAATAATTCTAAAATGCGCAAATGGGATTTGTTTTCTGACACGGGGGCTTCGACTTCTGCAAAGCTAAGTTAAAAAAATTTGTCTGGCGCAACCAAACAAACGAAACTAGATAAAACCCCTAAGTATGAAAATATATTTTTTCCGCACAAATTAACAATCATTAAAAGAAGAAGCAAAAATTGTGTGGAGCAACTAAACAAACGGAACTAGATAAAACCACGTTTTTAGACCTTCAACGTCGAAAATTTTTGAGCAATGGGGTTTCAAAACATTTATTCCTTCAGTGAAGTCTTGACCTATAGCGTAAAATTTGGTTTAAAAACTTCAATATCAAAAAATTGTTACGGAAAGTCTCCAAACTCTGCTCTTTCAGACACCATATGAATACCCCTATAGGAACACCACTGAATACGACTCTAGTTGAAATTGGTGCATTGATTTGTACACAGGGCCGCAGAGAGCCAAGGCGGGCCCCTAGTCAGTTATGTCGCCGGGCCCTCTTCCGCCCCGCCCCCCCCCCCCCAAAATAAAAGGGAAAAAAAAAGAAAAACGAGAAAAAACGAAAAATAAAGGGAGGGGGGAATATTAAAACTGCTAACTAAATAACAATTAACTTTATTTTAAGTACCACAACATTAAATACCAAAACAGTAAGTTTTACTTAATCTTTTTGTTTTTTTTTTTCTTATTCGGAATTTTTCCTCCCTTTTTCCTTCTTTTTTTTTTTTTTTTTCCTTCTTTCTTTTCTTTCTTGCGTCAGTGTCGCCGCCTCCCCTTCCCAAGGCCCAGGCCCCTAGTTTCCGACCAGGCTGACATGGCCTCACGTTGGGCCTGTTTTGATTCAACTGTGCTAATTAATTAGTTTCATAATGATTTGTTGCGTGTTTAGTTTCGTAATCATTTGTTATGTGTTTAGTTTCATTCTTTGAAAATGCATCATTTTTTTTAAAGAAAACAATGAATAAAAGTTATTCAATTTTCGTGAAATTCAAGGAGGAGAATGTAATATGAATTGAAGAAACATCAATGCATGACACAAGATAGTTTCTTAAAAAATGAAAAAAGCAAGAAGCACAAACAGACTTCCTCTAAACATAAATACTTTTACCAAAAATGTCCCTAAACTGTCTTTGCGTCATATTTAAAGAAATATTCAGCGGGGCAACTTGGCAATCTAATATATTATTGAAGCATAAATGTGTTTGAGATATCTAACAATGTCAGTTGCCAAATTCCATGCATAAAAAAAAATCTTTAAAAATTGAAAGGCTTAACTGATTATTATTTTCAACAAAACAGCAACAACAGTTTTATACGTTTCTAGTTTCCCCAAAACCCATAAGATCCCATAACTTAATAGAAAATTGCAGTTTAAGGCAATGGACTCTCCCGAAAAATTTTCCCATACACATGTTCCGCACTATTACATCAACAACAAATATAAACATGTGTTTTGGGGTTGCAAAAAAACACTTTTTCAATGCGAAATATACGAGTTTGTGGATGAAAAACATCCAACGAGAAAAGGTCATAGGCGAATTGTAACATGAATTAAGTATAATTAAGGTATAACAGTTATTATTGCAAAGAAAATCGCTCAATAAATGATCAATGAAATTTATGCAGTAAAAATTATATAAAATCATATCAAGCAATAGTTCGTCACTTCAGACACAGCAATTAAAATCACTGATACGTTAGGTAAAAAAACTCAATTGAAACCGCTCGTTGCAAAATTTAAATATCTTTTGTTCAATTGACCTTGCATTGTCATGTACTACTTATATTAGCAAAAATAATTTTTAATCTGGAAAAGGTTTTTGTGTGAAGGAGAGGGGATACAAGTTCCTCACTTCCTTATAAGTAGCGATGGAATGCTTTTTAGATAAGGGGCGGTTCATAAATGATGTCACTTATTTTCAATAAATTTGACCCATCCCCCCTGTTGCCACAATTCATCTTAGGGTCTGTCCATGAATGATGTCCCACTAATTTTTAAAACAAATTCTTTAAAACAAAAACAAATGTAATATCTTATTTCAGAAAATTCTTTCGCTTATTACAATCAGAAAAGCAATTCAAACTTCCCATATCAAGGTGTCCCAATGCTGATTTATACTTTTAAAACTATAAAAATGCGAAAAATAGCACCCTTTTGATTTGGGGAGGAACATTTTATAGCGCCTAATCATAATCATAATTCCAAAAAAGGTCTTGAATTTTCAGTGATCACACAAAAGTACAAGCTCTAGCATGTTGTAGTGCTGATGGTAAAGAAATCAATCCCTATTATAAAGTGGCATAAGCGGCTTGTACGGGGACGGAGGAGGTTTAAGGGGACAAATGCCCCCTCACTTTTAGAAGTAAAGGAGCTTTGCACCTCCACTTTCTAAGTTCAAAAGTAACGATCGATCGAAAAATTATTAAATTAGTCGATTCACATGTTTAAAAAAAAAAAGAATTGACTTAAAAAGTGTGGGATTTGTTTCCTCTCAAATTATTATTTCATGCAAATTAAAAAGGAACTTTAAATTGGAAGAAAGGGGTTTACTGTGGCAATGTGTCCCGATTTTAGCGGTCGTGTTCCGAATTCTTTTTACAGTTCACTTAATCAATAATAAAGTTAAAATTCAGCTGTATAGGCACTACCCAAGTACCCTGCCCCCCCCCCATTTTTTTGGTACACCAACCGGCTATGTCAAGTGGATATATTTATTCACCGATCTGTGCTAAGCTGTTGGAAGTGAGTGTATCCAATTAAGAAGAAAACACAAATTAGCACGTAAAATTGCACATCTTTAGTGTAAGCAAGGATAAACAATTCCTTTTTCAGCGGAGTGGGCGGGGGGGGGGGGGGGTAGTTTCAAGTTTCGTTCACTGTTTAAAGTTAGGGATTAAGAATCCGAATGATTAGCAAAAAAAAAAAAAAATTAAGTGTTCTTAACTGATAATAGTAAAAGCAAACAAAACACATCTCGAAAACTACGAATTATGCTGTAAAAAAAAAGCTAAAACAAACTACAATAAAACAAATTCACCCATCACGAAAACAGTCAACCAGCAGAGTTGAACAAATGTTTCGAGACGAAACATGTTTTGTTCTGTTCAAAAATTTAACAAAAAAAAAAAAAAAAATGCATAGCAGTTCCTTGAAAAAAAAAAAAAAAAAACCCCTTTGATATAACTTGAGTACCACTGATATGTTTTTGTTTTTTTTTTTTTTTTAACGTTCAGATTGATAAAGTAGAATAACTGGCGATTACACATAGACATATCCAAAAGTATCTAGCAAATTAAAAATGAAAACAGGATACACGTTTCCTCCGAGATAAAAGAAATCGCATTCCTCCATATACGGATTCAGTAACTGAAAATCAGTCGAAAGGAGAATAGTTTTCTTGCACAGCATAGACGAAAGTGTTCTTTTTAACTTCGAAACACATGTATACTATTCCTATTTAATAAATTTTTAAGCCAAATATCGTTGGAATCGTTAATACATAAAAGTGATACAAAGGTAGGGTTTTTTTTTTTTTATTTTTTTTAATGCATTGAGCAACTACAGTTCAAAATACGGGGAAATAAAAGTTTGAAAAAGAAAGATATTGAAATAAAATAAAACAAGTGTCAAAAATGATCAAGCATGTACGATTTTCATTATTCATATGTGAAAAGGTTTCGTTTTTGCAATCGTGATCGTTTCATTCTAAATGAGGATTTTTTTTTTTGGGGGGGGGGAGAGGAATTTCGTTGTTTTGATGAAAATTCGGGAGATATTTACTTCATTTGGGAGTTCAGGAGAAAGCATCAAAATTCGGGAGTCTCCAGAACGAATCGGTACAAGTCTTACCAAAGCTTTGTATGACTCATCGTTAAAAACAAAATCACATAAAAAATAATATTTATTTCATTTAGTTTTCTTTTAGTACTTTGTAGGAAGAAAATGCAGCAAAACTGAAAAGGTGTTTCTCCCCCTGCATTCATTGCGGTTTAAATTAATGATGTGTGTCATCACGGGAAAACAAATTTTTAAAAGTACACTGCTCGTTTATCCGAACTAACTGAGATCCGGAAGAAGCAATCCGAATGATCGAAAATCTGAATAATCTGAGCAAGGATGCCCATATGCAAAATTTTAAGAGGGGAGGGGGCGGCTCAGATACTTATCCCATGGTTTAGCAGGATATTTTCCCCATAGAAACTGATTTCAGTGCAGATTAGATTTATTAATATTTGACATTTTTAATAACTTATTCATTAATTACTGGAGAAGAAATGCTTTTGCATTTTTGCAAAGGAAAAAGTACTTAAAGCAAGGAAGTTCTAATTTAAAAGGTGGGGGGGGAGGTTGAGCCTTCACTTGCCCCCCCCCCCATATGGGCGCCCTTGAATCCGAGTAACAGGAGTCCGGGTAGTATCCCGGGCCCCTAAACAAAACAAATATTTTAAGAAGCAGGGATTACGAAAAAAAAAAACCACTATTTTGATTTAAAACTAGACAGAAGTGTTTAACGGGGGTGATAGTGGACCGAAGCAAAACTTCCAGAAGACAGCGTGAAAAAAATTTCTGAAACTAAAAATCATTATTGAAATCATCGATAAAAATCATTTCAAAGGTTTTTCACTTAATCATTATAGATTATCGGTAGAGGTGCTTGTTTGATTAATAAAATTTACTGTACAATCTATGGATTCGCTCTACATTTAACCAAAATCAAAGTGAATGTTCGTGGTATTTATAGTTTCGTTCTTGCTATCATAATTTAAAATGATCGAAGTGGACATATCTTTGAAGTTTCAAATTTGATCCGGATAAACTAGGTTCTCTTGTAATGACCCCCCCCCCCCCCCACACAGAGAGAGAGAGAGATTTGGTATGATAGAGGAAAGGAACAAAGACCTCCCAGAACAAAACAAAAAGATGATAAAAAGGGGGGGGGGAGCAAAGTGTGACATCAAACATTGTGTGACAACAATATGCTTATATAATATAACGGTATATGTGACAAGACAGGAGAGGGGGTAAGGTGAAGTGTGACAAAGGTTATAGGCAACGGTGGATCCAGTTTCTGGTTTTGGAAAAGATCAGTTTCGGAAATTGCTGCTCAAAGTGCAATATTCTGGAGCAAATTAGGAATTTGGAGCACTTTTCGAAGTATAAGCCTTAAAAATGCAGTTATAGGCTATATTCGATTGCTTGGGGGGGGGGTCACGCACCCCATGGACACCTTTCTAGATCTGCGCGTGGGAGGAGGGGTCAGAAATGTTGAAAAATAAGTATGACATCATTTATGAACAGCCCCTAAGCAGAACATTTTGGCAAGTAAAAAAAAAAAAACCGCTAGGAGCAGGGCCCGATTAAGATATTGGAAGACCTTAGACCAGTTTTTCGGGGCCCCTGTTGTCAAACTTTACTTTTAGCATTATTAGATTATTGATAAAAGCAATTTTAGCACTTTGGGGCCCCTAAAAAGCGGGGGCCCTTGGCCACGGCCTAGTTGGCCTGTTCAGTAATCAGGCCCTGGCCAGGAACACTTGACATCCAACTTTTACATCCTAATTTCAAAACAATGCATCGCTGAACAAAAAAAACTTGATGCATACCTTTTAAACAACCGCAACAAATTAAATACCTCAGAATAAACAGCGGGGAGGAAAAATAAGAAACCGAAGTTGAGACTCACCAGAGCACTGAGTGACCAAAGAGGAAAATGATGCTACCAAATTAGAATCAGCTGCTTGAATAGAACACGGCGAGGAGGGAAGGGAAGAGAGTAGTCAGTCACACAGAAAAGAACCAGTCGATCGCCAAACAAACCTGTTGGCGACACTGACTCACCGTCACTGGGGCACGGACGGAGGGGAAACTTGCAACATCCTCTAAGATCTCAATGCGCCGACTCAATCACTCCTCCTCCCTTCTGATATTCTAACACGCGTCATCACTGTACTAACAGGTAGTTGGAAGACAGATGCACAAACGATAATTTTTCTCCCAGAAGTGTAAATGGCTTCAAGAAATCGCTTTTGTCCTCGGTTAGCTTTAAATTTGAGGGCTAAATATTATGAACGCCTCATGCGCTTTGCCATCTTTTTTCAGAGGAATCTGTTGTGTGATTTTTTTTCTTAAGTGGGGAGGGAAGAAGTTATGAACTTTAAAGATGGAATTTGATAAGTTAATATTAAAATCAATATTTTAGTTATCTACCAGTAAATAATACTTAATTAAAGAAATTATTCCTTTTACTTAGGGCATTTCTTCGTTTTCTTAAGCGCATTTCTAATTTCCTCCGCTTCAAGACATTTGTTACGAAGGCATCGGTTAAAACAAACAGGAATGCAGACACGTGCTTTAGGCTTACAAAATTCTAATTGGAAAAACGGAAGTTATTACATTATGGCCATGTAAAGTGCTATGGATGAAAAGACATCCAACAAAATTTTATCCATAAGCTCTTTCTTTTCCCAATTTTTTTTTTTTTTCTTTTTCTCCTGCTTTGCAAAAAAGTTATTCCTTGTAACTCTGAAACATGTACCTGCAATTCTAATTGCTATTTTTGCTTGTACTTTGTTATTTATATGATACTTATCGCATTGAAACATTTTATTTCTAAGTTCGGTTTGTTTATTTAAATGTAATTACTATTTTAATTTAAACTTGCGAAAGAATGTTATGAATTTCGCCCTCATTATGAACTAGTGCATTTTTAAAAATTCGGTTCTATTTTTTTTTCTTTTTTTTTTTTAACATCCTATTTCAAAAAAAAGGAGTTTTTTTTTTAACTTCCTCGGATGACTTTTTATCCAAAAGCTTACACTTCTTTGCATTGAAAAAGGTGTTCCTTGCAACACCAAAACATGTGCCTGCAGTAATTTGCAATTTTTGTGCAACAAAACATTCATTCGTGGTAATGGTCCAAATTTTATGAAGTATAAGGAAAATAATATCGCTTTATGCTTTACTCGCATACCTTTGCGGAACCAACAAATGTTTCTAATTCATGCCCGGGCTTGCACGATTGTCTATCGTTGCCATTTTAAAAACTTTAACGGATTCGTATTAAATACATTAATAACAGCATTATAACGCATAAAGTGCCAATTCAACTGCATACGAGCAGTTCGGAGTTACAAGGGTCCAGCTCAAAATAAGAGGGGGCAGGACCGCCACACATTTAAGAAAAATCACGTCACTCCCTTCTCCCAGATTTAGTATTTTTATAAGGAGCAGCCTTTTCACTGCAAAACAATACGAGCTTCAAAGGGATGTAAAGTCATCTTCATCTTCACTCGGATCATTAACTTAAGTTTTCAAGTGACTTTTACACATCTTTCTTAAAAGAGTTTCGTTTCGTCTCCAAAACATGTGTTTACAATTTAATTTGCAGGTTGGCGATACAACGTTATTATTTAGCAAATTTAACTGCATTTATCGTCTGCAACACTTATTTTGCAAAGTTATAAATATTAACTGCAACTGCAGTAAAAGTTTCTAATGGCAACCCTTATTTTATTTTTTATTTATTGTTTGCTTATTGAAGGTTGTTGATGTTTATAAATCTAAAAGAATAACGTTTGTGATTTTGATGATTGACTGGAAGTAAAATATTTTCAGAATGAATTGAATTTAAAAAAATACTTCTTTTATGTTTCTGTTTGTGATTCTCGTTCTTATTTTTTAAATGTTCAAGTTGCGGCTGTAATTTCCACAACTATCTACCTTAGAACGGTAAATATTTTATTCTAATTCGTAAGTGTTAATCGAAGCTATTATTACGCGCTATAAAAGTTAACACTTTTTTTATTTGTTTAATTTTTTATTTTATTTTTCCCCAAAGAAAAAAAAACTACGATTATCTTTTCTGAAAATAAGCATATTAATTTGGAGCGTAATCAAATACAAATGATAAACATGGAATACAAAAAATCTGTGGATCTACCTTCATGGATAGAATCTGTGAGGACTGTTTCCATATTTTATGATGCATTGCAAATGGAGAACAGTTGCCCTACTTGTATGTCCGAGTTTTGGGATGCAAAGTGAAAGTTGCAAGCGTATGAAGTGTCTGTAAAAAGATAACTCATGAAAGAGTATAGAAAGTTCTTAAAATTATTTAGGGCTTGTCCATAAATGAAGTCACACTTTTTTTTCAACATTTTCAAAACTGCCACACGTTTCCTTAACCTCTCATCTCCCCTTGTATCCCCCTTGTTTTACACAAAAAATTACGTGATGTAACATTTCTTGTCCCCCCCCCCCCCCCCCCCGCTGTCACAATTCTACGAACCTCCTCCCTCCAATGTATTCATTTTTGAGAACCTTATACTCGTCAACTAGTCTGAACTTTCTTTCCCATCACAATTCAGTTTTCTTCCCCTCTCATTTACGACCTTGTCACGGCACGTGACCCTCCCCCCCCCTGAAAAGTTTGAAATGGATAAACTTTTAACAAAAATTGCTGATATGCATTTTAAAGAGGCCAACTCAAAATTCGACTATTTTAAACGCGGACCGAGGGTCTGCCCCCAAAAACTAACACAATTATAGTTTTTACACCCCCCCCCCTCTTTTTTTTTTTTGCCCTTGTCGCCATTTTAAGAACAAGATGCCTTAAATTTAAGCAACTTCTGCATTGGAAATAACCTTGGCAGAACATAGCACACCAAATCATGAAAGACGCTTAAGATCACAAAAACTTGAACACCTTTTCCGCCTGTACGAACAATGTAGGAGCTCTTCCAGGAGACGTCAGTACTTTTAGTTTGACAAATTGGTGCGGTCTTTCATTCCGAAACCGGACATCACAACGCTCAAATCCCCTTCGTACCCCTTTCCCTCTTGATGACCAATTCACCCCCAGGCTAAAAGCAAACAAGTCCCTGACCACCAAAAAGGTCATGTCAAAGTCAAGTTTCCCCTATCAAGAGAGAAAGATTGAGGCACACGAGATAATTAGGATCAAGATGCCCTGCTGGGGAGGAGCTTGTTTCAAAAGGCATGACGCATTTTAGGGAGCGTTGAAGAAATTTAATGAACATATTTTTCCTAGCTCATAATACCCAACTACAGTTAACTACAACTTTTAATTGCTTAAAATTTAACTTAAGGCAGTTGCTTGTACCGATTGCCAGCTAAGAAGGTTATCGCCAAGTTATTTATCCTACAAAGAAACAAATAAATGAACCAAGTAACAAATAAATGAATAAATTACACTATACATACAAGGGGCTGAAAAATACGAGCTGTGTATAAGATAAGGGAGGGGGGAGATTTGGGACGAGGGGATTTTTTTCAGAAATTACATTCTTAATGAATGACTTGTTAAATTTCATCAATACATTCAGATATTAATTACAGTAAAGCTATTAAACCCTAACATAGAGTTCGATAATTTAAAACTACATTTTCTGAATACAGTGATAATGAAATTGCATATTTGTATTGTTACTCAAACGTGTAAAAGAAGAACACGATTTTTTAAGCATACAACTAATATTTTTGCATTAGAAATAAGATATTATTTTATTGCAACTGAACTAAAAGATTACATTAAAGACAAGGGAGAGAGACAAAAAACCATGTGGTTAGATGAAAATTTCGCACATTCTATCAATCCAAGAAATTTCAGGAACAAAATTTAAGCAGAAATATGTGGCAACGAGTCGTTCTAAACGCTAACATCCGGATAAATCCAACTTGACGAAGTCGAAAATAACTTCCTTGAAAGAAGGAAGATCACAAGGAACTTTTTTCAGAGGAAATGTATTGCATTTGGAAAACTGAACTCTCGAAAATATCCCAACTGTAACAAATGAATTAATTCTTCGGAATGAAGTCTTATTAATACATTGACGACAAGGAAATTCTAAATCAGAGATGACAAAAAAGATGGCGAAAATAGGTGGCAACATCCTCCCGCATCAATAGAAGCGATCTTCCGTATCACAAACTCAATTAAAATATGAAACTGATGTTAAAAAAGAAAAATAATAATAAATTAAACATAGGATTGTTCTGCTGAAACAAAAACAAAAATCGCAAATACTAAAAAAAAGAGAGAGAAAAAGACAAGGAAGTGAGAAAGAAAAGAGTATCGCTTCAAATCAAACTGTCAACAAATTTAGATGATTCATCCACAGAACGTAAAGAAATTTTAGTGCATGTACAGCAAATTTGTAAACAATGAAAAACATAATGGAAGTAAGAAATACAAAATTTTAAACTGCATTTTATGAACTGGCAAACAAAATTATTTTTTGTTACTGTTTAAAAACGTTTTTACAGCAGATCCCCAATTTTTTTTTTTTAAACTCTCCATCATGAAGTATTTGAAACTGAAGTATGATTTTAAACTTCTGTTTTACCTATTTGCATTCAAGAAAAAAAAAAAAAAAACTAATGTAGTAAAAACATAGCATTTTAGAAAATTCTGCGATTAAGGGGGGGGGGGGTTAATGGAACCGGTAAAGAATTTCTGGGCTTCAAATAAAAACAGAATCTCGATTAAGATCCTCAGAAGAAAATGAAAGGCAACTTCAAAAATCCATCTGAAGTTTTGTAACATAGAAATGCATTTACAATAAAAAAAAGAAACTTTTTTGAAACATAGAAATAAGTAAAACATTTCCAAAGATCAAGGATTGTCAAATGTCACTAGATGTCAAATGAAAAGAGTAACAGTAAATAATCATTTGGAAAATAAAAATAGCCGCGGCCTACTGTTTTCAAACAAATTCGAAAGTACAACCGATTAATAATAAACAAAAAGAACATATCAAATTAAAAATTAAAAGGTTTCAGTTTTAAAATTTCGACCACGTGAGTGGATCACTTACCAGCACTTTTCGAGTCTACTGCAGAGTTGACATCAGAAATGTTGGTCATAACCTGCGCGCCGTTATTATTCCAGAGTTGGAGAATTAGAACAACACATACACACCACCGAGTCGCACGGATCTCGCAAAAGTTACTCCCACTGAGAAAGAGAGGCAGCGCGACAACTTCCCAAATTAGTCAAGTCCTCTGCGATCCTAACTAATGGAATGATCCGCCTGCCTTCAGAATGACGGTTCGAGATGTTCCGCGATAGCAGGATTGGCAACCCTGAAACTGGTCGCCACGCTTGGCGCCAAAGGCTTCAGACGCAAGAGAAAGCGATAGCTGCTGGGATTAGATGTTCGTTCGGAGTTGAGGAGTAATTTATCAAAAGGGATCATATTCACTTTTTAGAAAAATGCATTTTATGACATTTTCTAAATTTTTCAGATGACCTTTATCAATTCCCTTACTCTCAAGAAGTCCAAACGTGGAAAATCCTTTATTTAAAAGTAGTGATACATTGCAATATGTTTCCACGGCTAAGGGGACTTTCATTAATTACGTAAGGATGATTTTGGAATTTTGACCCCCCCCCCCCGTAAGGGTAAGTAAGATTTTTCACCCCACCCCCACCCCTTCTAACGAAAAATTCCATTTCGTTTTTCAAAATAATAAAATAACGAATCTTACATCACTGGAATCGTTATTAAATTCACTATTATAATTTTATTTTTAACCTTTTTGAGTAAAAAAGTATTTACTACAATGTATCTAGACTGAAATTTTTTCGATAAATATTTTTTGTATGTGATGCGATACTTATTAAAAATAAGACATGCCATACACTTACACAGTGCGTTTCTTTTACTATATTTCACACTATCCATTTTTTGAAACGCAAGAAAGAAACAGTTTGATCAATCAACAGTTTTGAAAGAAACAGATCCTAATACGTTTTTGACCTTCCAGAAGCAAATGAAATAGGATCCCTGCCAAACCACTTCACCAAATATTTGAATTGAATATAGACTTGGAAAATATTACGTAAGAAGGTTTCTGACCCCCCCCCCACACACACCAAGTAAGGGTATGTAGAGATTTTTCCCACCCCCACCCCCTCGGTACCCTTACGTAATTAATGAATGGCCCTAAAGAAGCCGGACTTCTATTTTTCATACTTGGTTTTAAAAATAATTCTTTTGCTTCTGTTAATAGAAGTTCATTTTTCGACATATTAGGGCACAATGACGAAGCATAAGATATACAAAGGTTACAAACCCCCGCCCTATTTTCTTTTTTTTTTCTTGGGGTCCACATATTTGTGTTTTCGTTTAGTATTACAGCTCTTTTTCGTTTTTGGGCCAATACTCGTCTTCTTAGAAAGAAACTTTTGCAGTTTTAGCAGCCTACCGAGAAACCAAAAATTTGACCTCATTTCATTCGGATCGTACTTTTGCAAAGTCGTTTTTTTTTTTTTTTTTATTTATAATGATTATACAGAATTCGTTTTAATTTTTTTAAAGTACCGCACGCCCATCATCAATCATCAGGGTGGGAGGAGGGGAGTCATAACGCAGACTGCACCATTGAAATATTTTTTGAGGGGGGGGGGGTATTTTTAGGGATATTTTTCTCATTTTTAGCGGGACTCTTGCTTTTGAGAGGGTCTTTACGACGTTTAAGGGGGTGCGCTCTTGTTCTTAGAGGGGGGCACCCCTGCTCATGATATTTTAAACGCAATACGAAATATTGAAACATTTTACATAGTTTATCTGTCTCGTTTACGTATTTTTACTGAGAGAAGATCAGTGTCGGATCTGGGGGGGGGGCAAGCCAGGGCCTTTGCCCCGGGGTAGAAAATTCAACCTATTTCTGTGGGTTTTTTCGCTGAAACTCGATATAAAAAAAATGAAGGAAGAACCCCACGCTGGGCTAACGAGAGGCCATGCCAACCTAGTAGGAAACTTGGGTCCGGTTCTTGAGGGCCTGACTGCGAAAGGTGGTAGCATGCATTTTATGAGTTTTAAGGAGGAGGGGGCTCGGCGACCCAACTGACATGCTGCCCGCCTTGGCTCTCGGCGGCACTGACCCGATGACATAGGGATCTCGAAGGGGCCCCTAAAAATACATTGCGACGGGCCCCCAAATCCGTAAATCCGCCGCTGTAGTTAACGGATATCGACGAACAAATAGATAATTAAAAATATGTACAGTCAAACCTTGATATCTCGAACCTCCTTATCTCTAAACCCTTGATGTCTCGAATAAATATTTTCCCCCTGCATTTTCTAACCCCTATGTATTTTCCATAGTTATATCGAAATTTATTTTTTGAAACTCTTGAAATATCGAAATTTTTGCACAGAAGCAAGTTTTAGTTGTCGTTTTTCTTTGGCAATTTTTGTAGTAAAACCAGTTCCAGGGACCAGTTTTCATCTCTCTTCTTGGAAACTTTGTGATAAGTGAATTAAAGCAAGATAATAGGGAAGTGTTGGTATGAAAGGGGTGCTGTGTTTTCCCCAGAGTTTAGAATCTTTGTGCATTTCTCTCGAACATGTTGCCCACTTTGAGGAAAGGGGGTTGATTTTTCGCCAGTCAATTTTCAAGTGCAAACGGAAAATGCGTTCCTCATTTTCATCATTGTGCTTTTTTAACTCCTACAAAATGGCTGCTGAAAACTTTTTTGAATGTGGGGAGCTACTAGTTGAAGATAAGAATTTTTAAATTTTTAGGTGAAAAACCAAGTTGAAATTGTTGTTCATTTCAAAATCTCTTCCTGTGCACTTTCGATAATTATAAAATTTCAAATCTAGTAAAATTTTGAAGACTACTTTATTGATCGTAATTCAAAGTGGTCTCATAGTACATATATAAATGCATATAGCGCACGTGTGTGCAATTGTGAGAGTTTTTAGTGTAATTTTTTTAAAACCTTGATAACTCAAAAACTTGATATCTCGAATTTTTTTTCCCGTCCCGTGAGATTTGAGATATCGAGGTTGTACTGCATATAAATAGAATACCGTGGGAGGCAGCAGGAGCGTGCACAGAAATTTTGGGGCCTGTCACAAATGACTTTTACGTGCCCCCTCCAAATTGTTTACACCTACGTCCTTACATATATTTCACCCTTTATTTAAAAAATCTCGGGCCCCCTTCAAGATCGGGCTCGGGGCAATAGGTTTCCCTTCTCCTCCCCTCCCCCTGTGCACGCCCCTGGGGAGCAAAGACTGCAAGTTTTTCATTTTTATTTTCTATTTATTTATTTATTTATTTATTTATATTTTTTTTGTCATCTATTGTACGTTAGCTTTGTCATACAAGCTTGCTTATTTGTTTTCTGCAAAAGAAAGGAAAAAGTGCGGAAAAAAGGTCGAATTCCAACATTTCCTTTGTTAGTATTGAATCCAAAACGCGTTTCTCCAAATAAGTATCTCGAAAATTCACTTCTGCAGATACTACGCTTCACCTGAAATGGAGGAAGGTGGTGGGGGCAGAGAAACACCATTCCCCAAAATATTTGTTTTTTTTTTTTTCGTTATGCAAATAAAGTGAATGTAATGTAAATTGGTTTTAAACCACCCTTTCTTTTGGTGAATTCTCCCAAACCTTATGGTGAGTTCCTCCAAACATCCCCCCCCCCCGGTCCCCTCCAAAAATATTGATATCTATACGTTGTGTATCAAGAGAGTCAGGTATATAGTATAAATAAAGATCTTAATTAAAAAGAAAGAAAACAAACTTAACAAAGCACGTTTAAATGTTTTTCGCCATGAACTGCATTACACAAACACCAGAGGTGCCAACCTAGGGAGGGGGGAGGTCATGCGCAGACTGCGCCATTAAAATTTTTAGGGGGTGTTTTAGGGGTATTTTTCACTTGGGGGGGGGGCTCTTGCTCAGGGGGGAGCCTTAGGGGGCACTGCTGCAAAAACACAACCTCAGGTAATTAAGTAGGCTTTGAATACTCAGCAATGCAAATATACACATAGGACGTACAGATAATTTGTCATTTGCCCTTCCTCCTTAAAGAAATAACGATGCTAGAAATGCAAGTGAAATATGAGGAAGGTTAAATCCCCTCAACCCACGCACAATACATAGAATTAAGAGGTGAAAAATATCAAACCAACTCTTAAGGTTAATTAATAGAAAAAAAAATGAGCACAGACAGAATTCAGCAACTTTTGTATTTCGTTTGTTTTGTGGGTATTCTTCGAAATTTATTTTAATTTTGTTCGTAGGATCTTAAAATGTTCTTCGGTTATTTTCATTTCAAATCAAATTAGTAATTCTGATCCCGGGGCTTATTTTCGAAGGCGATAAGTTTGTAGCCCAATTCACTCCAGTAGAAACCTGAGGTGAAATTCACCATGACAGCCGCCGACAAATTACCATCTGACAGAAAATTCACTCTCCCGACTTGCTGCCCTATCGCAGCAGCTCCAGGAAAGAGAAGGTTGGAAACATGCGACCTTGTGAATTCTCACGCATTTCGACCGACTCGACGATTTCGGCTGTGCAGGTGGGATATCCAACTGGGCCGGCGACAGGCATCGATCCGCGAAGGAACTTGACCGTTCCTCCTAGATTTTACTTGTCTCAAAAAAAAAAAAAAAAAAACTTTCTTAAAAATAGTAGATAAATAAAATATCAATGAATACTAATTTTCTGGCTAATTAATGTTTTGACAATCTAAGATTACAACTAGGATTTTAAACATTGCTTTATTTATTTATTAGCTGCGTTGCCCGGTTTTGCACGGTCTACCTCGAAAATAAGAGATATGCTCAACAATCAGGCTTCGGAAAAAATACTGCAAATTTTCCCGTCCAAATAATCATTCTTAAAGAAAGAAAACGGCAAATCAAAAATTCCCGAATAAATTAAACGCAACCTTTCCTAAATACAACAAAAAGCCAGTACAAAAAAAAAAAAAAAGAACGAAGATAAATCGCCAAATAATAATCAAAAGGGGAAATTTTTGCATCAGAACCAAAACAAAATTTTATTTAGTCAACAGTCTAGAAAAAAAGGGGCAACCTTCTAAATGGTTTTATTCACGCTAATTTAAAATGAGATCGCGCAAACGATAATTTTCCGATATGAAATTTTTTTAAATGTTTTCCCGGTGAGTTTAAAGCCTTGGTTTTGTTTTGTTTTGTTTTTTTTTTTTTAATTCGAAGAAACTAAATCAATTTCAGGGGTATTTTTCGCGGGCTTTCGAATGGGACCTAAAGCAAGAAAATCGGATAATTATTTCGGGTAGAAAGAGCTATTTTCGGGTCTTAAAATTCGAACGGTTCGGTTCTTTTTTGGCGCTGACCCCCCCCCCCTACGTTTCTTCTAAAAGGGGGGAATTTGGAAAGGAGGTGCCCAACTACCTCCCTTCCAAATTTGGTCGTGATCCGACGAAACTGTGGATTTGTAAAGGGAACACATCTTAATCTTAATATATAAAAATCTTCTGTGCGGACGTTTGTCACAATAAGGCTTTTAAACGGCAGGACCGATTTCGATCAAATTTTTTGTGTGTAATTAAGGGTTGGCAAGCATGGTTTTGAAGCGCGATGGATCGAATCGGAAACTTTTTTGTTAATTAATTAATTAATTTAAACATTGGATGGTTATATCTCCCAAATGGGTAATATTTATTTTGACCTATTGTTAAGCGAGAATTGAAATAAATATTCAATCCGTTGCCAAACGACAGTAAGAAAGCTAGATCTGCTTTTTGTAATGAAATTTCCTACTGTGATATGTCAACTGAGAATAGATAAAGCGTATAGAGAGAGAGAGCGAGAGTGAAGCGTTCATTTTTTGAAAGCAACGATTTTAGGTCCCGTAATATATTTTAAAGTAAAGTACTGGAAGGTTCACTCAAAACGTGTGTTCTGTCGTCGTAGTTGAACCAGTGACCGGATCGGTACTTTAGGTTTTCCTAACCAAATGATCAGAAAGTACCGTACCTTGCAACATTTGTTTCTCGGCTGAAATCCATCTGAGTTTTGGCGCCAATGTCAAGAATACTTTAAGGATTATCTAACTAATCAGTGCATTATTAAAGGAAAAGATGATGGAATTTAAAGACGGAACAAATTTTATTTTCGTCCAGATAATTTACAACAGGGTAGTTCTGTACACAAAAGAACAGGGCAATGGAAAATCTTTATTTTTCGTGGAAAGAACAAATTTGGCAAGATATGAAGTTTTAAAAGTTTTTCGTTCAAAAGATCGGACTGCTAATCGGTCGGAGTTAGCTTCGCTCACTGATCGGCTGGATTACAGTAACGTGGTGCCTTGGCGACTTTGGCTATAAACAATAGAGTTGCATGATAATTTGTTTACATTTTAAAGCTACTGTTAATGTAATTTATTGTATTTTTTTGTTTATTTGGCGAAATATTTCAAATTGCAAAGAATTGTTTTGCGTTTTTAAAGAGTGTTTAGTCATTTTAGTTGAAGACTGTTTATTTTACATCGGGATGGCGGGGGATGAATGATTTTCGCTTATTCAGAGAACTGTTTTTACCTTTATATTTTTTCGATTGTTTTATTCTTTTTCATATGGGGGATGTTGCAGCGGGATTTCCCGTTTGTTCTAGATGGGTAGTTAGTTTTTTACACTTAATATCTGAGGACGCTTTTTATCCTTTGAGTATGGCTGAAGGAACAAACCATCAAGTACGGGAGAAAAATAGTGAATAAAACAACTGCTCAGTGGGCATTGGATAAATCAAGGTGTAATAAATATAAGCATTCTGACACCAAGCAGCTTAAAACATTTTCTTTTTACTTATTTTTTTCAACAAAGCTGTTCAAACACTTGATAGTTTATTGAAATTCTTTTAATTTTCAATTTACAAAGTTGGAACAGAACAACGTCTGTCGGGTTCCCTAGTACATATATATTCTCTGTTTCATTTATATAGATTCATTTCTGTCATTATTATTTACAGTGAAACCCCGATTTTACGTTTCTCACGAGACTGTGTTTCAAAAACGTAAAATACAGGAAATACATGGAAAGCAAAATCAAATAGAAAAGAAAACTAAAGGTAGTAAAGATGACTCTTTCAAAAGTTATACTACCTATACTTTACGAAAAGAACATTATTACAGATTAGAAAATAACCCGTCATGGTGTTTCTGGGGCAAAGTGCCTTCTATCAGAGAGATCGACCTTCAAATTTGTCGTGTTCCAATAAATAACTGTACCTCAAAGCAAGACGAACGTAAATAACATTTTCACTACTTTTCAGGAAAGCGTAAAAACGTTTGTTTACTTCATACGAAGGTTGGGGACAAGTGTTCTTATAAATCTGGTCAATAAATGTATTTTTTTTAAACAAAATTACGTTGTTATTATTTATTTTAATTTTGTCTCTTTTTTCAAATTTCTATGCTCTATATTTGAATTACAACTTTTAAAAAACCTTCTTCAACAGCCAGAGCACACATACAAGTGAATAATTTCCAGGCAGTAGAGCTGCTGTTTGGCAAATAACTTTAAAAATGTGGGATAACACTAATGCTTTTTGGTTTTGACTTGAAACCCGTCAGTAAAGGGAGAAATGGAGCTACGGCTGTAATAACACCCTCCTTCCCGCGCATTTCAGATCCCAAAGAAGATACACAATGCTTAAAATCCAAATACAGTAAACCACTGAACAGAACATTCAAATGAACAGCAAGATAAATTATCATTCAGTTTACCTGTTCATTTGAGAACAAAAATTAAGATTTTGGCTGGTTTTATTGTCTTTTTTTTTTGTCTAGATGAAGGTAAAACTTTAATTTAAAACAAAAGTAATGACGCAGAAGTGATGTCATGCACTGATGTCAACTTGAGGATGTCACCCATAATTTGGTGCCAAAAATGAGATGCCAAATCCAATTCAATTTGACGATACTTTGCGTGTTCCCGCGGAGTCCTATGCTTATGCCACTGGTTGAGGTTTCTTTCGGTTTATCTCTGTAAATCAGTCTTTCTTACAACGATCCGCTTCAAACTGAGTCCTGCGGGGACAACGGGCATATGGAAGATTTTCATAGTTTCATACCAAATTTATTTTATATAGCAGCATTATAAAACAGAAACAAATCCACGCGTAAGTGTAAAAAAAAATCCTTAGGTTTAATCAATCATGCTAACCAATAAGCTAAACAAAAACAATCGCCAAGATTAATAATGTGCCGTAACGTACCTATAACAAAAAAATACCGTGTCTCCGATATAATAAAGGTAACAGTTTTTAAAAGCGTCGACCGCCCTTTAAAATCCTCGTCTGGAATAGTTTTGAAAATATTAATTAGAATGGGTCTAATAGCATAAAAAACATCCTTTAAAATAAGAGAAATATTCCTCAATATCGCTATTAAAACAAACATATCATTCACTCTTAACAATAACGTTAACAAATCCAGTAAGAGTCAGATTTTTTTAAAGACTGCACATCCATTAAAATCGTACATGAAAACATCGACTTGCGAAAACCTAATCAATAGGGAAATATATTTTAAATGCCCTGCTACACAGACAAAGCCTCAATACATTAAAAACCAATTGCAAGAAATTGTACTTTTAGATACTCAAGCAAGAAATGGCAACAAATAATATTGTTCAGCTTTTCTTCAAGCTGAAATTAATCTCGCGCAAAAAAATGGAGGAAGAAATTTTTTTTTTTTGAAATAAATATAAATGTTTACTTCAAACGATTATAACATTTTTTTAGTCATTTTTCGATGTCCACGACCTAAGTCTTTGCCGATATTTTTGAAATGATTATTTTTATGGGCTTTCCAACGGTAAAAAAAACAGAAAAAATCGGTCCATTTCTTGGCATAGACATATGTTCAAGTGGATGCAAAATTAAATTTTTAATTAATGTCTCCGTTAGTTAGCGTCCTACGTGGTTGAGGCTGGAATATTCGTAACCCTCGTAAAATTTCGAAATTTTTAATGCCTGGTGCGACCCTGAACTCGAGCCCATTCTTGAGAATTTCGCATATGAGTGCGTAACGTTCCCCATCCCGTTTCACCCCCTTAAAATTGAAAATTCCAAAAATCCTTTCTTAGCACGCGCTTGCGTTATAAAATAAATCTATGTTCCAAATTTCAGTTTTCTAGCCTCAGTAGTTTTGGCTGTGCGTTGATTGTCAGTCAGGACAAGTTATTTTATATATACAGATATACCCTACTAATATTTAGTGCAGTATTTGTGTGATAATATGAATCGTATTAGTATTTTAAATGCTTTTTACAGATAGTCAAGTACATGCTGGGCAAAGTGAATTAGTTCATATCCTTTACTTATTCAGTCTTTTATCAAATTACTTACGTATTCATTTATTATTTAGTTCAATTACATTCCTTCATTTAATAATTCCCTTATTTATTCATTCATTCACTTATTTTCTTATTCATTCACTATTTTACTCACTCATTTTTTTTCTCATTTATTAACTTATTTTTATTCGTTTATTATTTCTTTTCCTTTCTTTTTCATTTACTCATGCATTTTTTGATTTACTCATTTATTTGATAAAAAATATCTTTAATAATCGAATAGAAAATTCTTCATAAGAAAAATATTTTATTTTTCACTTTTCCCCATGAAAAAGAAGAAGTGAAAGTTTGTGAACGTATAAATGTACTGCCAAAAATAAACTAGTATGTTGTGGCCATTACGAAACTTTCTTCTTTATTTTTCTTTTTTTTTTTTTTTCTGATCCCTCCCCATGCTTGACAATATGCAATATTCCCAACAAAAACAAAATTACACATGCAAAAACTTATCCCAATATCTGAATTATTGCAAAAGCAAAGCAAAGAGCGAAAATAGAAAGTTATTTTAAAAGCCTTGCTTGAATTAATTACAAATATTTTATTTGTTAACAAACATAAGATGGCAACAGTTAAAAATTTTAAATCATTGAGATAATATTTCCGATCATTTCCATTCAATTAAAATCACGAGAAATACGCAGACGACAATCTATTACGATTTATCTTTCTTATTGTTGCATTAACAAAGCTATTTTTTATTCGCAAAAAAAAAAAAAAAAAATCAACACCTCTTGGAGCGATTGGCGTCAAAATTGAACCAAAGCCTGTTTACATATGGATTCACATATATTCCAAATTTCAACCAGAACGTAGCATTACTTCTTGAGATAGGGCACTCACAATGGAAAAAAAGAATGGGCGATTGCGCTACCCCCTTTTTAGCTATTGACACCAAAATAAAATCAGCTCTTATACCCACTAAGGGCTACTCGCCGATAAATTTTTCTTTCATTCCGTTCATTATTTCTTGAGATACAGCAGTCACAATTGACGACAAAAAACGTTCTATAGCTCAACCTCCGTTTGAGTTATTGACACCAAAATTGAATCAGCACCTGTTCCTGTTAATGGCAACATAATGACCAATTTTTTTTTTTTCACAGACGTGACACACACACGGACACACATACATACACACATACACACACACACAGACAGACAGACATTTTTCCAAAATAGTCGAAATGGACTCAGCACGCCTCAAAACGTTCGAATCCGTCAAAATTCGAAATTCGAAAATTTGCACGAATCCAAGTAAAAATAATGTTTCAATGCAAGTTGTATAAAAAGAAAAAAGGTTCTTTCTTTATGCACCGTAATGTTCAGGACAAATTTCAAACTGGTTCATTTTGAAAAAAGTAAGTTATCTTAGCTATTTCACCTTGCCTAACGATTCCCCTACATTTAAAATAACACTAGATACCTAATGAATTAAATTGAAAACAATTTAATTAAAAATTATTCATTACTTTTAGTTAATACCGAAAATACTGGTATTTTACCCCCAGCAAATACCGGAAATACCAATATTGCGAAATTTTGATTAAATGTACAGCTCCTGGCTCCTGCATACAATACCCTATAATAAATTATAGTAATCTGTGTGTCCTTGGGAGGGGTGGAGGCTTTGGAGTCAAAACCCCTCTCACAACCTTTGATATTAACCCTTATAAAAAATCCTAGTACTTTAGCTTTCGTAAATATGAGCACGGTTTTGACTCCCCCCCCCCCCCTCCCCAGATGGTAATTTCTGGCTGCGCTACTGCTTGAGGGTTTGTTTTGCTTATTACTCAGACTACCCAGATTGCCCTCGGGCCCAGTTACAGAGGGTGGCCAAATTATTATACTCCAAGAAGCTTTTCTGTATTTCTATTTTATTTTTATTTTTTTATTGTTGTTAAGTAGTTTTATTATTTGAACCATCTTAAAGTTTATTTTAAAGTTTAAAATTAATTTTGGCAACGCTTTATTGTTATTTTTATTTTTTTTTTTAATCTGATAAACTTCAGTGTCAGTATCCGTTAAAATTTCAAGTTACAAGCTTCTTTTTGTGAGTGTGATTTTTGGAAAAAATTGACGATTTTATATGCTGCCCGCGCTGCGATAAATTGACGATTTTATATGATGAAGCTGCGTTTCCTGGCTTTGCCCGGTCTACCTTAAAAATAAAAATTCTGTCAAGTGACGTATATTCAAAAATCAGGCTTAAATAAAAGAAAAAAAAAAAAAACATAATGCAAAATTTCCCTACCCGAACAATGACGACAGATTCGCAACTCCAGAGCTCGAATACGCTACCTTGCGGTGATTAACAATACTAAAGAAAAAAGTAAAACATTCCGTTCCACATGTTTTCTTTGGAGAAAATTACAGGCTTTAAAGAGTTTGTGGTGTAATGTAATTTCAGAGGAATAGAAAAGAAAATTTCCCACAAGCTCGATGAAATATTATATTCATTCATTAAGCTTCAAAGCAAAAAGTTACGGCATCTGTTTGTTTTACCTTTTTCATCCGCCATTAGACAGTGGCTGCAGCGCCCCCTCTAGTTTATTGGAGTTGCGAATAATAAAATACTTTTAAGAAAGGAAAATGAGAAAGATGGGTTTAAAAAGCGTAACCATGGAAACACAAAATAAAATAAGTTTAAGGAATTAAAATGCGAAAGAAAATGGTTAACAATTTGAATGGAACTGAGAGTTTTTGATTTTGATTTAAAAAGGCTTGTGACTTTTTTCCTTTCGAGATATAAGCTTATTTTTTCAAGGTCGAGATGGATCTAGAGTAAAAAATATTGCTTTTTCCAATGGTGTCAAGAAGAAAACTGTGGGACAATTCCTTCACTTTTTATTGATAGCTTTAATAAAAAAAGTTGTGCCTAAATTTCAGCTAATCCTAAAAAGATTCGAGCTAAAAACGCAAATAACTCCCCCCGTAATGAAGTTAGAGCATTGAAACAAATTGCGTAGAACGCGGGAAATTCTACCCTTTCTAACGATATATGAGCCGCTCAGAAGCCAATGCGGTTAAGTCCATTTTTTGATATTTTCTGATTTTTGGAAATTTTGATGAAATAAATAATTATCTTCTTATTTATTAAAGGATTTGCTCGTTGGTTACTTTTTTCTAGGTTAGACAGCCCTTTTTTAATAGCTTCTGAATATAATATATAATAATTTCAGAAGCCATTGTGAATAAGTCCATCTTTTATCAATATTTTTTTGCATAAACTTTGAAATAAAAATTAAATTATTCTTCTTCTTTCTGGATATTTGTCGGCAACACTGAAAAACAAGAAATTCAGAGTAAAATAAAATCATTCATAATCCCAGACGCAGATACTTAAATTCAGATCCTTCTGTTGCAAAAATGTATAATTGTATGTCGAACAATATAATGAAGAGCAAATTGTACCAGTAAAGGAAAAGTTTTATTACCATATATTTTCGACAAAATTTAACTTACATTTTAAGCAACCTTTAAAAGATACTTGTGCAAAATCTGATTATTTGGTAATAAAAAAACAATCTACAATAGATGAAGAAAAAAATGCAGCTGAAGTTGAACATGACGAACACTTGCGAAATGCGGAAATTGCCCGTAACAGTATGGTTAATGATCGACTAACAGCTTCAGACGAAATATACGTGTTTAGTTTTGATTTAGAAAAAGCATTACCATTTCCGAAACTATCCACATCAGTGGCTCATTACAAGAGAAACTTATATGTAAACAATCTTGGTTGCCATGATTTAAAGACTAACGAGGGCTATATGTATGTTTGGCCTATAACCCAAGCATCGCGGGGTTCACAAGAAGTGTCATCGTGTTTAATTAAACACATTAAACAGTACGCAAAGGATTTTCAAAAAATTATAATGTATTCAGATTCATGTTCAGGACAGAATCGAAATATAAAAACTGTGTTAAGTTTACTGAAATTGGTTCAGAGTGAAGATATAAAAGGTGAATAAATTGAGTTTAAATTTTTATTAAGTGGGCACAGTTATTTGCCCAATGATGCTGATTTTGCAGTTATAGAAATTTATGCAAAAAAAAATCCGTATGTTTATAACCTAAGTGACTGGTATCATATAATATAAAATAGCAAAAGAAAGAAACCTTTCAGAGTTGTCGAAATGAATCCACAAGAATTTCTTTCCACAAAACCATTGGAAGAAGCTGTTACCAACAGAAAAAAATCAACACGTGAACTAACAGTCAATTGGCTTAATATGAGATGGATAAAATTGGAAAGGTCAAACCCAAAAGCAGCATTAAGTTCAAACATAATTTGACGAGGATGATACTTTTCATAGAATTGATATTTTTAAAAAAAAGGTAAGCCAGTAAATTTAAAAAATATAACTCAACCTATATTATATCCTAATGGCAGAATAATTTCAAGAGAAATAAAAAAAGACATCATATGTTTAGTAAAGTATATACCTCCAATTAAACACGACTTTTATAGGACATTAAGGACAACACATGGAGAATAAGATTTACATTTAAATAACTCGGAAAAAGATGGTGTTTGTTATGATGAATAAACATGAAACTTATGACAATAAATGCTGTTTTATTATTTTTACATAATTTTCAGCTTTTTCAGCTGCCAAAATGTATAAGTCCTAAAATTTTTAAGATGCTGTCATTATTTCAATAAATACTTACGTTTTTATTTACACATTCTGTACATATCTTGTTTTTCTGCAGAGTTTACACCTCGAAAAAAGATTTTATAAACTTTTCTAATTAAATTAATAAATCACGAATTTTAAAAACTAATGTATCAAAAAACATGAATTTTCTCAATTTTTGTGTTTTGGACGTAACCGCATTGGCTTCTGAGCGGCTCATATAATATGAATGTGTGCAAGTAATTTTTCACTCCCATATTCGGGAATTTATGTAAAATTGGGCCTAAATTGGAATAAAAAAGGAACTACTCGTCGAATTTTTTTCGAACTTGTCTGCAAACTTTTCCGGGACTAAAAGAAAGATACTGTGAAAATTTCAGTGAAATCGACCGGGTAGTTCTCGAGTTTTGTGCGTTCAAACAAACAGACGCTTTTTGAAGGTAACTCACTAGGAAACTATGTCTACTAGGTAACTCAAGTAGCCATATGTAAGTAGCATTGAAAGCATCATGCCACGTCGCATCCAAGCCGTGATAGCAGCAAAAAGCGCAGTTACTAAATATTGAATAATTATTTTCCCCCCTATTTATAGTATGGATCAGAAGTATGTTTAATGCCTATTTTAGATAAACTTTGAAATGTGTTCAAGTAAGAAAACTATGTAACAGTATAAAACAATAAAAATTCAGAAAAGTTTGTTTGAATTGTAATAATTTGGCCACCCTCTGTAGTCCAGATAAACGAAGAAAAGAAAAGAAAAGGAGGAAAAGAACAAAATAAAAGGGGAAAAGAAGGGAAAAAGGGAGGAGGGAAAAGAATAGGAAAAAAAAGAAAAGAAAAAAAGTGGGGGAAAAAAGAAAAAAAAATCAAAACTGTTTACTTGAAAACAATTAACTCTATTTTAAGTGCCACAACAGTAAATATTAAAAGAGTAAATTTTACTTAATCTTTTTACATTTTCTTTTATTTGGATTTTTTCCCACCCCTTTTTCTTTCTTCCTTTTTTCTCTTTCTTTTTTTTCTTTCCTTCTTTTTTTTTGCGTCAGTGTCGCCGCCCCCCCCCCCCCCTCTTCCCCAAGGCCGGGCCCCTAGTTTCCAACTAGACTGACATGGCCTCTCGTCGGGCCAGGAAGTGGGGGAAGTTTAAGAATGTTATGCAAGATTTCATGGAAAAATTTTAATAAAAAGTCGTATACTTGTGCTTAAATAAGTTTTAGAACTTAAGCCTGTCATATGACAGTATGCACAGGTCTAAGTCAAGAATGAACAGGCTGAAGTCAGTTCAGTAATGTGATATTTTTAACAGTTGAAAATAACCTTTTTTTTTATTGCAATGTAAAATGTCCTCATGTAGAAGGGTCGAGCGGGGGGGGGGGCAATATTACAATTCAAGATGTCGAAGGAGTCCTCAATATTTTCCTCACTCAAGGTTCCCTGAAGTTAAAATCAGGACATGTTTTAAGCATTTCAAGTAACAATTCCCATTGTCTCTTTCTTTAAAAAAAAAAAAAAAATCTTTAAAACTTCAATGAAAATATATATTGAACAGATGTCACTTAATATATATTTTTCATTTTTTCTTAACACATTTTAACTTACTTTACCGTATTTTAATACAAATGCAATTTTTTTTTTTTAATGTTTTGAATTGTGTTTTTTTTTAAATCGTTAGAACATCGTACAATTTACTTAAGAGCATTGTTTGCTGTTTTTGAAGCAGTTCGTAACTATATTTTTACAGGCATTTTTAGGAATTGTTTTGAACATAATAATCAAGGCTCTACGCTTGAAAATTCCCAAAGCAGAAACAGCTTACTAATAAAATAAAAACATGATACTCCTTCGCATGTTTAAATGAAAAATTCATTGCAAAATTTGAGCTGAACAAAGAATACCTCCCATGCAAATACCGAAGTTTCTAGTGTAATTGAGCATGCCAATGTGTGTCTAAAGCTACGAATGTCAATACCGCTCTTTGATAATGACTAGTTGAAGAATTCGAAACCTTCGTAGCCATGTTTACTTTAAACTTTTTTTCTCCTTCGGTCATTTGCTCTTTTAAATTCTAAATATTATCCTAAAGAAATCCTCCTTTTTCAACTCAGAATTTTGCAACAAGGAGAAAAAGCCTTTGTTCATGCTCCGCTGAATTTCGACTCGTGCTTGTTTACAAATGCACAAAACCTTTTCGAACTTCATTTAAAAACATCATTGCACAGAATATAACTCAAAATGAGATAGCCTAAATATAAACAGTTCTTGCATTGAGAAAGTATTTTTACTTGGTTTGTTTTTTATCGATATCAAAAAGAAAGATTTTCCATCGCCCCAAATTTACTCATCAAATATTTTTAAACAAGGACATACGAGTATCGGTCACATTTTTGATTCCCCTATTCGCAATTCCAGAGCTCGAATACGATACCTTGCGGTGATAAACAATACTAAAGAAAAAGGTAAGACATTCCATCCCACTGTTTTCTTTGGGGTAAATTACAGGCTTCAGATAGTTTTTATGGTGTAATGTAATTTTAGAAAAATAGACAAGAAAGCGTCCCACAAACACGATGAAAAATGACTGCCATTCACTAAGCGTCAAAGCAAGTTATAAGTTACGGCATTTGTTTGTTTTACCTTTTTCATCAGCCATTAGACAGTGGCTGCAGCGCCCCCTATAGTTTATTGGAGTTGCGAATTTCTTGTGAAAGGGAGATAAGGGGTTATCCAAAAATGTCACGATTTTAGGGTATAGGTGATATCACGCATTTTGGTAGAAATAGTCCTTTTTACAACAATATGTTTGAGTAATATAGTGTAATGTGTTACATTGGGGGGGGGGGGGCAAATGGGGGGGGGGGTCATATTTGTCGGAAAAAAGTGTCCGAGATATTTGAAGAAACGTGTTTGGATTCAATACTAACAGTAGAGAAATGATGAAATAAGACGTTATTTTCACGGTTTCCCCCCCCCCAGCGGAAACCAAATAAGCAAGCTTGTAAAACAAAGCTAACGTACGATAGGTAAAAAAAAATGCAAAAAAAAAAAGAGGAAAAATTGCAGTTATTGCCCTTCACCTGCCCACGGTAGAACAGTTTTCACTTTGTATTGGAATATATGACTCAGAATATGCTATAGCTACCTATTTTGGAGTAGAGATTGAATAATTGAAAGATTCTGCATACGTTATAAATGGAAGAAATCGTAATAAAATTACTTGTGAACTTGACGTAGGCACAAAATCCATATCCACTGCGAAGACTTGTTTCAGGGGAGTTAGATTTTTCATCAATCAACGAAAAGTGAAAATCGACGTCAAAATCGCTTTTTTTTTTTTGACATTACAAATCTATTTCAAAACTTCAGAAGCTTCTACTTTGTACTGAAAAAATGAGTAACTAACATGGCATAGTTCCCAATTTTGAAATGTGCAAGCAGATTATGCGTACGTCAATTGAAAAAATTGTTGTAAAATTACTTGCGAGTTTGGAGCGAGTACGAAATTAAATTTCAATGAGACGGTCAATTCAGGGCGGTGAATTTTTAATCAATCACCAAAAATTTGAAAATCGACGTCAAAATCGAGTTTTTTTGACATCACAAATCCAGAGCGGGGCTAGAAGTTCCGTTTTTTAAACAAGGTCAAAATTTGTTATGAAAACTTAGTTCTAGAATTATTATTCTGAGAAAGCCTCTAGTGACCGAGCCAGTTTTGCTAGAAAAAATTCTCCTGCTTTACACATTTTTGGAGTAACCTAAGTTGATTTGATTTGGTTGATCTGTTTGCAGGATTTTCTGTGTTCGTTTGCAGTAATGAGCAACTCTTCTTTTTTTTTTGCATTTACGTACATTTTCTACATGGTACAATTGTCATTTTTAGTGTTACTAGTTTAATATTTTGCCTCTAGCATCGTTTTGCAAGTTTGAATGTATGTCAGTGTTCTTGATTTTCATTTGCTTCTTCTATGTACTATTGTTGTTGTTCTTACCTATTGTGCAAAATCAAACAAATGTCCGCGAAATTCGTTTATCCGCGGTTACCGTAGCACCCTATTCCGCGGGTAACCAGGAGTATATTGTGCATGCATGATATTCTAACTACCATTATCATCGACTTTTGCAACTACCCTTTCTCTGGATTACGAAAAGGAAGGTTACTTGCGTTTTTAATTTACACCTCCGATATTGAAAGTCCTGCACAAGTTTGACCAAGACGCTAAACTCACAAAGGAGAAGCTACAGTCTCTGGCTAATGACGGCTAAACAGGTAAAGCCTAGACAGATCCAGGCGTAGGATATGATCTGTTTAATGAGAAAATGTCTGCTCTGAAAAACATTGAGCTGCTTTACCTCTTAGGCTACTTTCTCAAACCACCGCAAGGCGGCGTAATCAGGCTCTAGAACAGCGTTTCTTAATTTCTTTGATCAGTGGAACCCTTTTAAACGCTCACTTTTTTCGTGGAACCCTTAATTTTTTTTGTCAATACTTTGCAGTGGTATAGCCAAGGTTCTGTTGAAGAGCGAGTCCAGCTTCTTATCTCAAAGAGACTATCACATTAACTATTTGCTGTTAAAGTGATAATTAAATAGATTTCATTATTGACCATGGTAATTATTGCTAACTGCTAATAATCTTTTATTATCATAAAACACCAATAACTCCTATTTGCATAGGCGGCTGGTGTCCCAAAAAGAGGGGGGGTCGAAGGAGGTGCGGGGCGGGGGCAGGTTTGGTGAGAGACACACCCTTAAAGCTAAAGTTTTTCTTCAAAAATTGGGCAGTTGAATTTTTCGTCATTATTAATGAATATACCTTTTTCCGAAAATTCGAGAAACGGACTCAAAAAGCTGATGGCCACAGAAGATTCCCTCCTACCCAAAATCAAAGTTCCATTTTAATTTTTACGAAATAATAACATGAAAAAAGCATAAAACAAGCACTTATTAAGTCAGTTCTTTCTTTAAACACGTAAACAGATCATCACTATAGAGTAGACCAAATCACGTTTACGCAGCGCCCGTTTTTCAAAACGAAATATAATTGGAGAGCCAACAGTCATAACAGATTGATGCTGCTCCCTAGCAAATGTCCTCACAAGTTTTTTTTGCGTCAGTCGAGCTTCGGTCTAGCATGCAGAAAGAATAATCTGTTTCTTACCAAGTCGAGTAAATTTTGAGTTGAACGTTTCGAAGCTTATTGTAAATAAATAATACTTAGTTTAAAAAGAACAAATATATAAAAATTAGCAGAATTTTATCCCTTTTTTTGGGGGGGGGGGAATTGTATTTCTATGAACTGAAATGTTATTAAAAATTTTTGCACGTTAAAAATAAATTGAAACTTTGCGACAGGGCAAGTTTACTCGTTGACGTCTGAGCACCTTTACGCAAGCGCTTTTTTCGCTCCGAACTGTCTCAAAACTTTTTAGTATTTTCAGGCTATTTGGTTTTTAAAATTACCATTTAATTTTTAATTGAGTTACAATTTCGTGTCTTATAGATATTTTTTTTTTTGACTGTTAAAAACACAAACTGAACAGCAACTGTATATACCAGTTTTGACTCAATTAACTGCTTCATAAAATCGCAATGCTTAAATTTTCCTAAGTTAAAACATAAAATTTAGAAAATTCATTGAAAAAAATCCGCGTAAACGTGCTCAGGTCTACCCTAATTTTGCATTCGACCCTTAGTTTTGAACTTGCTCCCCTTGCCCCCTCGTACGAGCCGCCTATGCCTATTTGTGAGTCTGATTATTAAAAAGGGATAAATAACCTGAGATTTTTTGCGCGAGTTGTATGATTAAAATCTTTTCTTTGTTAGGAAAAGAAATACTGATGTGTTTTGCCTACAATGGTGTTAATAATTCACTAAAATTTACAAAGAAAAAGTTTTTAAAACTTAAAAACTAAAATTTCTCTTATTTTACAACTATTTTTAAAGTTATTTATAAATCAGAGACTTTGATGTCACACACACACACACACACACACTGTATGTTATATTGACTTAAATTGGTCCTCATTCGTTAAATGTTAAAGTTGTGCTTTCAACTGCTGCCATAGATACTAGGAAAGTGGCTAGTATTAATAGTAAAATATTTGAAATTTACGTCAGAAATCGTAATTTTAGGCAATATTTGGTAATGATGCAGGAAAAGGAATTTGGGGTGTCCTTCCATAAGCTTTTCAACATTGAAGTCACATTTAAACTATCTTTGGTGATATTAGGAGGCAGTAGCTTCTTCCGGACTTTTTTCGAAATTGATGTGTTTAAAAGTGAGAAAGAGGTGCTTTGAATCTAAAAAGGCACAATTTCAGGAGACAAATGAAATTATTCCTATAGTGGCTAACCCTGATGGGTAATAAAATTCAGATTAGTATACAAAAGTAAATTTAATTTTAATTTTGAAAAAGCGTTTTTATCGATTTTTTAAGTGACAAATTTGAAAGATGTGGAATGAAAACATGCAAGTCTCACGGAACCCCTGAGAGAGCTTCGTGGAACCCTGGGGTTCCGCGGAACACAATTTAAGAAACGCTGCTCTAGAACAACAAATTTCTCAAATTTCATTTTTTCATATGAAAGTACGAAAGATATTTTGATTCGCATTTTGATCTTCAAAAATTTCATATTTTTCTATCTGTTTATAAGGTAAAACAACGAAATATTATCGATAAATCACCGGTGAGAGTCGACATTCTCCGATTTCTATATTTTACAGTAACGAATATATACATATAATATTTATTTATATGTGTTTTTATTTACTGTACTGCTGCTATAGATAAATAGGGGCAAGGAGTTTCTTGGGGCTAGTTGTTCCTCGAAACAACTTGCCCCACAAAGAAGGAACAACTAGCCCCACAAGCACAAGTCCTTGAAAAATTAAATTTTAGGTTAGATAACGAAACGTAAATCGTTTCAGCGCAATATTTTATAATGCACAATAGATATTTGCATAAAAACACTCCAAAGAACTAAACTCTATCATTTAAATTTCGTGAAAAATCGAAAATATTTTCAAAAGTAGATCAGTGATGCACGTGCTCAGCTTTTAATATACCGGGCGCCACTGGCCTGGGGTAAGATGACTGCCATCGGTGCGCTGAAACATTCCATTTTACC